>NW_019942698.1:74657-143186 GCF_002910315.2 Salvelinus sp. IW2-2015
GCGACAGGACAAAACAAAGACACGTCCGACTGCTACGCCATCTTGGATTCCGCCATCTTGAAAATCTACTAACAATATGCATATCTTATCTTCTGGGATGAGTAACTGGCAGTTGAATTTGGGTATGCTTCTCATCAAACGTGAAAATACTGCCCCCTATCCTAGAGAAGTTAACAAACCTCTAGACGAGCTTCAATGCCATACACACTCTTCCGTGGCCTCCAATGCTCTTAAATGCAAGTAAAACGAAATACATGCTCTTCAACCAATTGCTGGCCGCTCCCGCCCGCCCGTCTAGATCACTACTCTGGACGGTTCTGACTTAGAATATGTGGACAACTACACTTGGTCTCAATGAGTCTTCAAATGGACAATGACCCACGCATACTTCAAAGTTGTGCAAAATGCTTAAGGACAACAAAGTCAAGGTATTGGAGAGGCCATCACAAAGCCCTGACCTCAATCCTATAGAAACTTTGTGGGCAGAACTGAAAAAGCGTGTGCGAGCAAGGAGGCCTACAAACCTGACTCAGTTATAGCGCTCTGTCAGGAGGAATGGGCCAAAATTCACCCAACTATTGTGGGAAGCTTGTGAAGGCTACCTGAAACATTTGACCCAAGTTAAACAATTTAAAGGCAAGCTACCAAATACTAATTGAGTGTATGTGAACTTCTGAACCACTGGGAATGTGATGAAAGAAATAAAAGCTGAAATAAATAAATCTCTCTCCTATTATTCTGACATTTCACATTCTTAAAAATAGGGTGTGATCCTAACTGACCTAAGACAGGGAATTTTTACTAGGATTAAATGTCAGGAATTCAGAAAAACTGAGTTTAAATGTATTTGGCTAAGGTGTATGTAAACTTCTTACTTCAACTGTACCTAGGTGTCTGGTTAGACTGTAAACTCTCCTTCCAGACTCACATTAAGCATCTCCAATCCAAAATTAAATCTAGAATCAGCTTCCTATTCGCAACAAAGCATCCTTCACTCATGCTGCTAAACATACCCTCGTAAAACTGACCATCCTACCGATCCTTCGGCGATGTAATTTACAAAATAGCCTCCAACACTCTACTCAGCAATTTGATGTAGTCTATCACAGTGCCATCCGTTTTGTCACCAAAGCCCATATACTACCCACCACTGCGACCTTTATGCTCTCGTTGGCTGGCCCTCGTTCATATTCGTCGCCAAACCCACTGGCTCCAGGTCATCTATAAGTCTTTGCTAGGTAAAGCTCGCCTTATCTCAGTCACTGGTCACCATGCTAGCACCCACCCGAGCACGTGCTCCAGCAGGTATATCTTCACTGGTCATCCCCAAAGCCAAACCTCTTTGCCTGCCTTTCCTTCCAGTTCTCTGCTGCCTGACTGGAACGAATTGCAAAAATCACTGAAGTGGAGTCTTATATCTCCCTCACAACTTTAAGCATCAGCTGTCAGAGCAGCTTACCAATCATTGCACCTGTACACAGCCCATCTGTAAATAGCCCACCCAACTACCTCATCTCATATTGTTATTTATTTTTTTGCTCCTTTGCACTCCAATATCTCTACTTGCGCATTCATCTTCTGCACATCTATCACTCCAGTGTTTAATTGCTAAATTTGATTTTTTTCGCCAGTATGGCCTATTTATTGCCTTACCTCCCTAATCTTACTACATTTGCACACACTGTATATAGATTTTTATATTGTGTTTGATATACGTTTGTTTATTCCATGTGTAACTCTGTTTTGCGCTCGGAAACCAGATTGCATAGCGGAGAAGGTACGGTGGGATTCGAAATGGTCGGTGATCTGTTTAACTTGGCTTTCGAAGACTTTAGAAAGGCAGGATAGGATAGATATAGGTCTGTAACAGTGTGGGTCAAGAGTGTCTCCCCCTTTGAAGAGGGGGATGATCGCGGCAGCTTTCCAATCTTTAGGGATCTCAGACGATACGAAAGAGAGGTTGAACAGGCTAGTAATAGGGGTTATAATAACAATTGCGGCAGATAATTTTAGAAAGAGAGGGTCCAGATTGTCTAGCCCAGCTGATTTGTAGGGTTCCAGATTTTGCATCTCTTTCAGAACATCAGCTATCTGGATTTGGGTGAAGGAGAAATGGGGAGGCTTGGGCAAATTGCTGTTGGGGGTGCAGAGCTGTTGACCAGGGTAGGGGTAGCCAGGTGGACAGCATTGCCAGCCGTAGAAAAATGCTTATTGAAATTCTCGATTATCATAGATTTATCGYGGTGACAGTGTTTCCTAGCCTCAGTGCAGTGGGCAGCTGGGAGGAGGAGCTCTTATTCTCCATGGACTTTACAGTGTCCCAGAATTTTTGGGAGTTTGTGCTACAGGATGCAAATTTCTGTTTGAAAAAGCCAGTCTTTGCTTTCCTAACTGCCTGTGTGTATTGGATCCTAACTTCCCTGAAAAGTTGCATATCGCGGGGGCTATTCGATGCTAATGTAGTACGCCACAGGATGTTTTTGTGCAGGTCAAGGGCAGTCGATTCTGGAGTGAACCAAGGGCTATATCTGTTCTTAGTTCTACATTTTTTGAATGATGCATGCTTATTTAAGATGGTAAGGAAAGCACTTTAAAAGAATAACCAGGCATCCTCTACTGACGGAATGAGGTCAATATTCTTCCAGGATAGCCGGGCCAGGTCGATTAGAAAGGCCTGCTCGCTGAAGTGTTTTAGGGAGCGTTTGACAGTGATGAGGGGTGGTTGTTTGACCGTGGACCCATAACGGACGCAGGCAATGAGGCAGTGATCGCTGAGATCCTGGTTGAAGACAGCAGAGGTGTATTTRGAGGGTAGGGTAGTCAGGATGATATCTATGAGGGTGCCCGTGTTTACGGATTTAGGGTTGTACCTGGTAGGTTCCTTGATAATTTATGTGAGATTGAGGGCATCTAGCTTAGATTGTAGGACGGCCGGGGTGTTAAGCATATCCCAGTTTAAGTTACCTRACAGTACAAACTCTGAAGATAAATGGGGGGCAATTAATTCACATATGGTGTCCAGTGCACAGAYGGGGGCTGAGGGTGGTCTATAACACGCAGCAACAGTGAGAGACTTATTTCTGGAAAGGTGGATTTTTAAAAGTAGAAGCTCGAACTGTTTGGGCAAAGACCTGGATAGCATAACATAACTCTGCAGGTTATCTCTGCAGTAGATTGCAACTCCACCCCGTTTGGCAGTTCTATCTTGGCGGAAAATGTTGTAGTTGGGAATGGAAATTTCTGAATTGTTGGTAGCCTTCCTATGCCAGGATTCAGACACGGCTAGGACATCAGTGTTGGCGGAGTGTGCTAAAGCAGTGAATAAAACAAACTTAGGGAGGAGGCTTCTGATGTTAACATGCATGAAACCAAGGCTTTTACGGTTACAGAATTCAACAAATGATAGCGCCTGGGGAATAGGAGTGGAACTGGGGGCTACAGAGCCTGGGTTAACCTCTACATAACCAGAGAACAGAGGAGGTGTAGGATAAGGGTACTGCTAAAGGCTATAAGAACTGGTCGTCTAGTGTGTTGGTGACAGAATAAAAGGAGCAGATTTCTGGGCGTGGTAGAATAGATTCAGGGCATAATGTACAGACAATGGTATGGTAGGATGTGAGTACAGTGGAGGTAAACCTAGGCGTTGAGTGACGATGAGAGAGGTTTCGTCTCCGGAGGCACCAGTTAAGCCAGGTGAGGTCTCCGCATGTGTGTGGGGTGGGACAAAAGAGCTATCTAAGGCATTTAGAGCGGGACTGAGGGCTCTACAGTGAGTATACATTTAGTTAAGTATACATTTTGAGTCTGTTTGTATTAAAAAAAATAATGTGTACATTTGAAGCTGACTGCTGTGTTTCCTAACTGGTAGTTATGACATCAGACGATTAGGCATTTGTACTGTATACATAATTGGGTTTCAACTTCAGGTGAACACCAGATGGAGCTGTTGGATTTTGTGGCGGCCAAATTCCACGAGGAGGGTGGTGTCTTCAAACTTCTGGTAGTAATGAAAAGAAAAGATAATCAATGTCACTTTTGTTTTGTGATAGTTATATTTTCATATTGTCAACTTCCATCACTGTACCTGTCTTTCGTTAACACTTKAATTAATGCCGACAGGTATAATGCATTATTATGTTTTATACACATTTAGAATGTCTTGTGTCTCTACGTCTTTTCCCTTTCTCCCCTCAGATCATAGACTCCATCATGGCTCTGTTCCGGGTAGATTTCTCTGGCCGAGGGGAGCTGGCAGAGAGACAGCAGAAGCTGGCCCAGATGCTCTCCCGTCTGCAGAAGATCTCTGAAGGTCTGGCGACTTCTCTTGCAGACGTATATGCAAACTATGCATTTAAGTCTGCAGCAGAATAACTGGCAGAAAAACTCTTGACTTTTGCGTAAACCTTTCATTGATATAGACATATTGATATTCATGTATTCTGCTCTCCTCCCCCTAGAGTACAACGTTGCAGTGTTTGTCACCAACCAGATGACTGCAGACCCTGGAGCTGGGATGTCGTAAGTGACTGTAACTAGATGTAGGAAATAGGGATTGGTTTGAAATTAAACGGAAAGTCAGCAACTCACTCGGCTAAAGTTCTAACAGGTTTTGGCCTGGAGTTCTGATCAGAGGGTTTCTCTTGTCTCTGTCAGGTTCCAAGCTGATCCCAAGAAGCCGATTGGAGGGCACATCCTGGCGCATGCGTCCACCACACGAATCAGCTTGAGGAAAGGACGCGGAGAGTTGAGAATTGCCAAGATATTTGACAGGTAATTAGTCTGAAAGTTCACTCACTCAATATATGTTGTTCTCATTATTCCTTAGTAGTAACAACCCCCCTTGTAAAGAAGTGGTCGAATATGATTTTTCTTGCTTATGGAGAAAGATCTCCCCCCTCATAGCTTAATTATTTTCCATGACCTCCTGCAGTCCTGATATGCCTGAGAACGAGGCCACTTTCGCCATCACTCCAGGGGGAATTGCTGATGCCAAAGAGTGAAAGACCCTCATGGATTTACAAGTAGAGGAGAGGAACCACATGCAGTTTTTAGCAAATCGTAATTTTTTGAATTCTGATGAAGACTATTTGTACTATTTGGTGTTTATATGTAAAGTGCCTTCAGAAAGTATTTATACCCCTAGACTTTTCCCACATTTTGTTGTGTTACAAATTGTGATTAAAATAGATTTAATTGTCATTTGTTTTTGTTAACGATCTACACAAAATACACTGTAATGTCAAAGTGGAAGATTTTTTTTTACATTTGTATTAAAAAAAGGGGGGAAAATGGTTTTGATTGTTTTTGCGACTGCACTTGAAGAAATTGATGGGGTCACCTTGGGGTTATGATAGGGGCTGCACCAAATGATTGATGTAGTATAATAATTGATTATGCATATGTTGTATTAATAGAASGGGCAAGGGCTATAAGACCCCTCCCCCACTACATTTATAGGGTCCTGGACTACAGATTAGCAATATATATGCATTATAAGGTTTAATATTGTTCCACAGTTCTTTTCTAGTTTCTGCCTCTTATAAGAAACGGTCTGAGAGATGTGTGAGTTATTGCAGTCAAAACAGGGTGTCTGTGAGAAAGCACCTCAAGGCTAAAAGAGATTCATGGACACAGAACCCTGCAGGGGAGTGAAGGAGAGATAAGAGACAAGTCAGACATACCACTGTAAGCCACACGGGAGTGGAAAATTACTGCTGAGCCCTTAGAAAACACTGGAACTATTGTTCTCTCCTGCAAGTTTGTATAAATGTATATGCATGGGCTTGGTCTCATGAGTAGAAGGTGTTGACGTAGGCAGTTTCATCGCTAGGGGTTGACTGCAAGCATATTAAAGCAACTTGGACCTTTCCTATTTTGCAGAACTTACTCGGAAACATGCGTGCTATGTTCCCGTTGTCAACTTCTGTCTGCAATTGCATTAATAAAAGTTTTGATTGACTTACAAGATATTGTCTGAATGCTGATTTCACCAATAAGCAAATGACTGACAAGGAACAAGGAACCTACCCCACCAAAATTGTATAAGTTCTTGACATTTTCCGGATTGACTGACCTTCATGTCTTAAAGTATTGATTGACTGTTGTTACTCTTTGCTTATTTGAGCTGTTCTTGCCATAATGGACTTGGTCTCTTACCAAACAGGGCTATCTTCAAATAGGGCTATCTTCTGTATACCACCCCTACCTTGTCACAACACAACTGATTGGCTCAAACGCATTAAGATGGAAAGAAATACTGTAAATTTACTTTTAACAAGGCACACCTGTTAATCGAAATGCATTCCAGATGACTACCTCATGAAGCTGGTTGAGAGAGTGCAAAGCTGTCATCAAGGCAAAGGGTGGCTACTTTGAAGAATCTGAAATATAAAATATATTTTGATTTGTTTAACACTTTTTTGGTTACTACATCGTTCCATATGTGTTATTTCTTAGTTTTGATGTCTTCACTATTATTCTACAATGTAAAGAAAAACCCTTGAATGAATACTGTAGGTGTGTCCAAACCTTGGACTGGTATGGTATACATATCTTTTTAAAGTGTATTTTCCTTTATTATTTTCCACTTCCCCTACCACCCTTCCCCTAATTGGAGTAAATTAATGAACATCAAAACATAGCCTTCTACTTCCCGATTATACATACTATATACATTTTACGGACAATCTATTTTACAATAGTATTTCTCTACCCTCAACCTCTATTTCTATTTCTGATGTCCATCCAGTTTAATTTCTATTTGCCATATATTTTTAACTGTGCTGTTTCACAAAGGTTCTGAACCTATACACATTTTACAGACAGTATATTTTACATGAGTTATCTTGTTGTTTTTAGTCCCACCATTCAGGTCCATTCAACCCCTCCCATCTATTTCAACTGTATTCTCATAGTTTCTACAGATTGTAAAATAAAAAATAAAAATGTTTGCTAAAATTATTATAATATTTTTGATCGATTGACTATGACTTTTGAAATCACCCAGTATTGCTATCTGTAGAGTTAGCGCCAGGTAAATGTTGCAATTCTTCAGCCATTCCTGGACCTTTGACCAAAAACAWGCTACATATGGACAGTACCAAAATAAATGATCTAATGACACTGTCTCTTCGGTTGAATAATTATTGACTCAAGACATTTCCACTTTTCATTTTTAATTCATTAATAGAAAAAATAGAAAAACATAAATCCACTTTGACATTTGACATTATGGGGTATTGTGTGTAGGCCAGTGGAGAAAAACATTCTCAATTTGGTCTATTTTAAATTCAGGCTGGAACACAACAAAATGTGAAAATAGTCAAGGGGTGTGAATACTTTCTGAAGGCACTGTATATAACTTGTTTAAATTATTTGTTTAATAAAGTAAAGGATGTGTACACATGCTCTGATTATTATACTGTTATTAATTTTCATATTTACTGGTATACTGAGTCTAAAGAGAGGACGATGAAAAGCTTTATATTCAACCCCACCTTCCAGAATGCATTGTTCTGTAGTTCCAGGGGTCGCCCCCTCGAGTAGTCCTCCTAGCGGTTAGTTCTGGAATTGTAGGTTCACGTCTCTCTCTCTCCCTCTCTCGTCSGTCTTGCCTCCGTGCGTGACACCGGCGCACCATATGCCTCCCAAAACAAGACACAGTGAAGCAACGCAAAGTATTGAATAAGTAGCAAGATAACATAGCTAACGGACATCAAGCCAGCTGCATTATTCACAGTCAAGCTAGCTAGCTATCTTAGCTAACTGTGCCATGGACCCGCGAGACACAGCACCGGATTCGTGGGAGCAGGAGGAGGATGTCAAGGCCCGAGCTGCCGCGGGGCTCCAGTCCGCTCTCGCCGCTCTCAACGTCAATGCCAAGCCATTTATCCCGAATGTCGACGCGGCGGTGTTTGTGCCGACTTTCCTTCAAAGTAGCCCTACGGAAATCTCAAATTCCGACGGTCACGGTAGGTCAGTGCGTGCTTGTGGTGGAGTGTTGGATTAACGAGATGTTGACAGCTGCTGTTATTGCCAGGGGTTAACCAAATTAGCCAGATAGATAGCTAGCTTGAGTTTGTAGCTAGCAAGCTCACTAGGCTAGTGTTGTAGCTATGATATTGCTCAACACTAATGTGACAGCTTTGACATGATGGTGCAAATTTTACAACTGGGCCTACTGCTCATGATGCTATAATTATTGTTAAGCCATCACCCATACTGAATCTGATATGGTGATTCCTAAAAGCTCCAATGTCCATTTAATGCCAATGATGAATGCAACAACTTGTCTCTTCACAGGTGCTGAGCCAGTTGCCAGCATGGAGGTTTTAGAAACAGTTGGTATGTTTTGTGTCTTACTATATTATTATGTAATTAACTGTTCTTTCTTCCTTTTACTTCATTTTTTCACACTCTGCCTTGTACTTCACACAATGTTATTGTTTGTACAATCACAGACAGTATCAGATTTGTTTGTTGAAGGTGTGTATCACATTTTTTTTATTTTTAAAGGCCTTAGGTCTTTTTACCTGTAGAAGGTTGCCTTGCCAACTCCCACCCAACTCATTCCAGAAACAATTACAAATGTCCTTCAGTCAGTATTGTTTACCTTTCATTCATTCATTCATTCATTCAATTGAAACATCTCTTCAGGCCTACTGTTCACTAGGAGGTAGCCTATGCCTGAAGGCCAGCTCTGGGAGACATGACAAGGTCCAACTGGGAAGGTTTGCAGGCTCCCACTCCCTACATGCACATCTATAGCATGATGCAACATCACAGCCTATGCTTAAAATAGACTAGTACACTGGATCACGTCGAAACAGATAGAAAATATGTTGTTAGACTGGTATAACCAAATGGGGCACAGTCCAGTTCTTGTATTTTCAGGGAACGTTTCTGTAGAAATGTACTATGTTGACCAGCCGTATATGTGCTGAGGTCAGGTGTTTCAATTTGGCAAGAGAACACTGCCGCTGTGCACATCTACTCAGGTTACATTGGCCTGATTTATCTGTTAGTGTGACACCTGGCTGAAACTGCAGCCTGCAAGAGAGAGAGAAGACATGATGGGAAGGGAGTTCTGAGTGATTGGTGAAGTTACCTTGTGGGTTTATATTTCAGAACAAAGATGCCAACGTTTTCTGTGGTATTGCATGCATGCCTCTCCGAGCAGTTGTCATCATCATGACTATTCTCCAATGGTGATTGTGAATGACAAGCGTTGAGAAGAAAACAGGCATTGTACATGATCGGCCAGTTGTTTAATTTCATGGATAAGGAGGTGCAGGCCTTGTTTTTATGCTGCTATGGGAAGAGTTTTTTGACACACTAATCTACTGATTTGATTAGCAGGTTTCTACATTTGCATCAGTGCTAGATGCACTTTAATTTCTTAAAATAATGCATTTAATTTGTTCAATATAAGGTTAGCTAGCTATCACTGCAACGCTATATCACTATTAAATATTTATATTGAACATCCATGGCATAGGTGACAACAACTATGCAATAATAATAATAATAATAATAAGCCAATTTCATTGTTATATTGTGTGAGGTCAAAGAGCATTGTTTGAAGAGAACAGCCAATCAGTGTACTCTCCAGCACACAGTTTAGATGCTCCCAGATTCTCCATCAAAACCCTGAGATCATCTGAACAGTGTGCCGGTACTCTCCTTTCTGTTCACAAGCGATCTCATATACCCATAATGCACCTGTGAAATCTGCTGGCTGTGCGGACTACCTTAAACAAAAGAGCATTGTTTCATGGTTTACATCAGTGGTAACCGAGTGCCGTTTGTGTCGTTTAGCTCCGGTGGAGAACGGAGGAGGGACAGAAGCAGACGTGGTGGTGGAGGTAGAGACGTGGGAGCAGAAAGAGGAGCCCGGGGAAGGAGAACCAGGAGGAGGGGGAGCCCTGGGAGGAGAGGGAGGTTCCAGTGAAGAGGCACAGGGAAGGGAGGAAGTGGAGATGATGGAGGAGGAAGAAGAGGAGGAGTTGCCCGTGCTAAAAGTAATCCCGCTCCCACCAAATGCCCCGAAGAAGGAGCATGTCAATGTGGTGTTCATCGGTCATGTGGGTCCGTCCCTATTGTATACTATTACCTCATGGTTTTCTTTCGTACATTGTTTGTTCTCCCTGGGCACAGAGAAATGGCTCTTAGATATTGCCTGTGTATTCATTTGGATTGAGGATTATTTTTCTTTCTTTTCAGATGCTGGTAAATCAACTATTGGAGGACAGATCATGTGAGTAATAACATGGTTATCAATAACTGTGCCTRCATTCAGGTTACTGAAGATGGCTTATCATTTTCTTCTACAGTATGATAACCATTGCTACTAATGCCATGGCTACCTAAAAATAAAATGTTCTCCTATATTTATCAGATCAGACAATGTCTGTTTTTCTTTCTTATCGTAGGTATTTGACAGGTATGGTGGAGAAAAGAACCCTGGAGAAATATGAAAGAGAAGCAAAAGAAAAAAACAGAGAAACATGGTGAGCTTACCTTCTGTTGTGACTAGATTCAGTTATGTGTATGATTGAAAATAATAAAAATTATTCTGAAAAAGTTTGCATATTACTTTTTCATATTGGGTACGACATGAGAAAATATGGTAGCCTGTTTTTAATCATACATTTTAGGCACTCAGATTTGTTTTTCTTCTCCCCAGGTACCTGTCCTGGGCCCTGGACACTAACCAGGAGGAGAGAGACAAGGGAAAGACGGTGGAGGTGGGGAGAGCCTACTTTGAGACAGAGAAAAAGCACTTTACTATCCTGGATGCTCCCGGCCACAAAAGCTTTGTCCCCAACATGATTGGTGGCGCATCACAGGCTGACTTGGCAGTGCTTGTGAGTATTGTATTGTATTGTATTGTATTGTCCACTTTTCATATCTGCTGTGTCAAGGCAAAACAGACCCATGTGTCCCTGTTAGTTAGGTAGTTGGAAAGTTGCCATTATCAAATCATAGTTTATTGGTCGCGTACACAGTAAACTTTGATTTGACAAGTTGACAGGGACTGCATTTTTTTATAAATATATTTTTTTATGAGAAGAAGAGGACTGACTTACTGTATAATGAGAGGGTAGATTCTAACATGCATTTTAGTTTTGAAAACGACACTGTAGATAATGACAGACAGTATGTACAGTACATTATGGTGTACCCTAGTTGTTTATCAGTATCTTCTGCACCCTATGCTAGTCTAACGTAACCCTWTGTTGTGGTCAGGTGATCTCGGCCAGAAAAGGAGAGTTTGAGACAGGCTTTGAGAAGGGAGGCCAGACGCGGGAGCACGCCATGCTGGCCAAGACGGCTGGAGTCAAGCACCTCATCATCCTCGTCAACAAGATGGATGACCCCACCGTCAACTGGAGCTTGGAAAGGTGACTCAGTACAATGTACAGACATGCATCTTGGTAGAGAGAAACAATATTTATATTTCAAGCCAAATGCAGAATCTACAGTATCCAATCTAATGTGTTCATTGACCCTCATGCTGCATGGCTGGTTATGACAGACAGTCATAGAATAGGAAAGAGATTGTGTTCCTCAATTAGTCAACATTGTAACATTGATATTTAATGCAGTAAAATAACCCATCCTCCTCCCTCTCCACTACAGGTATGAGGAATGTAAAGAGAAATTAGTGCCATTTCTGAAGAAGGTGGGCTTCAACCCAAAGAAGGACATCTACTTCATGCCTTGCTCTGGGCTAACGGGAGCCAACTTGAAGGACCCCATAGAGGAGTGCACGTGGTACACGTAAGTCAACCTCCGTTCTGTTCTCTGCCAAAAGTACATGAAAGTCAATCGCTTTGTGGGTGCTGAGTGACGGTTGCTTGTCAAGTCTTAATTTTCATAACAGTCCATCAAATCAATGTAGCTCTGCTGACTTTTTTGAAGCTATAAAAGTTCTCTATTCCCACAATAATTTAAAATCCATAATATATAGTATTAGAAAATATAATAATTTATTGTCCTAATTATTCTTCGTTGCCAGGGGGTTGCCATTCATCCCACACCTAGACAGCCTGCCAAGCTTCAACAGAATCACAGACGGCCCCGTCAGATTACCCATCGTAGACAAATACAAGGTGAGTGCAACTGCTGTCATGAGTTATACCAGTTACATATCTCTACTTCTGTATTGCACTTAACAGCATAGCTAGCATAAATTTGAATCAAGCCAGGCCATTTTATTCTGTAGTAATTAATAATCCATTATTATCTCAGAGTTTGCCAACATTTTATGAAATGACTGCCAAAAGATAACGATAATGCAGGACTGTGCAGCTTGCTTACACACACACACACACCACACACACACACACACACACACACACACACACACACACACACACCACACACACACACACACACACACACACACACATCTGGCTTCCAACATCAGGGTATCCTTCCAAGTCCTCCCTACTGTAGCCAGGACTGCAGAGCACAGCCATTTTCTCCACAAGACAATTTAGCTTTCTGGCACCGGTTTCATCAGTGTGTGGGTTGTGTTTGGAACATGTTAGAAGGCAGGGAACGTGATGGAATTAAGATATTGTAATAGCTTTCTCAGCAGGTCTTCTACACACATACACACTGCAGGGTGTTATGAAACCCAGGAGCTCTAACTAGGTCTTCTATTCAGTTGATATAATGGAATTACGGTCCAGTTAATTGGGGGATGGTTAGATTGTTAGACTAGCTGGCAGTGGGCCTGTTCTAACTTCACTACAGTACAGTAGCACAGGGGGTCAACAGCTTAGTGCCAGTACACTGAAGATATGGCATCTTAGGTGGTAGCATAAAAAGGAAAGGAACCAAAAACTTTCTGCATTTTTAACAACCATTTTAATCTCCCAGCTGGAATCCATTTTAGTTTTAATTTCATTCATTCATTCATTCATTCAATATCAAGGTGATCTTGCAAACTCCAGTGTCCTTCCTAACCCTTAGTACCAATCTGTTGATGTGTTTTAGAGCAAGGCACTTAACCCTAATTGCTCCAGGGTCACTGTTGTTAATGGCAGACCCTGGCCATGACTCCACTCTCTGAGGGTGTCTCAGGGGGAGTTGGGGTATACAAAAATCCAATTTTGAAATAGGACAAGTATAAGCACCCACCAAATTATTAACACCTCTTAGATGGGAGCAGAGGATGTAATGTAATAATACAATTTTCTTTAACTGATAGTAAGTACCCTTGTGGGAGCCGGAATGGCTCATAGGAACAGGAGCCTCCTGTTTCTGTAGCGTGAGGCAGCTTGATGTACAACACCCCCTGGACAGGACGCTGGTCTATTGCAGGTTCTTACCCCGAAACTATCTCGCTGAGTGCAAAGCAGAGACGGATCGGGTCCCATTTTTACAGTCTTTTATATGACTCGGCCAGGGATCGAACTCACAACCTTCCAATCTCAGGGAGGACACTAACCACAAGGCCACTGACTTGAACTGATAGCATAACCTTTAACCTGGTCTTGGTTGTGCTCTTTGCTCAGGATATGGGCACGGTGATCCTGGGGAAGCTGGAGTCTGGCTCCATTGCCAAAGCCCAGCAGCTGGTCATGATGCCTAACAGGGTAAGGCTCTCCATAGGTCATTCATCTGTCCTGGAGAGTATACATTACACAAGTGTACAGGAGCCCCTTTCACAATTTACATCTACTTTTTACTAATTTGGCAGATGCTGTGCAGAAGAACCTCTGCTAAATAATTAAAATGTAAATTGTGAAAGGGACTCCAGACTTCCGACATTAAAATGCACGTCTGTTTTGGATTCTCCAACATGTACGCACCTGTGTTAAAGGCGTTACTTCAGGTTCTAATGATTATATTTCCCTTCCCAGACGCAGTTTATCTTGCGATTTAAGGATACTAATATAATACTTGATGTATAACATATACTGTATATATAGCACTATGATACATGTGATGTGTTATCCCTACCCCCAGCACACAGTGGAGGTGCTGAGTCTGCTGTCTGATGAGGTGGAGACAGATGAAGCTGTTCCTGGAGAGAACCTGAAGCTAAGGCTGAAGGGCATCGAGGAAGAGGAGATTCTGCCTGGCTTCATCCTCTGTAACGCTGAGAACCTCTGCCACTCCGGACGCACCTTTGATGCCCAGGTAGCCTACGCTCCTTAGGACAGGTCTAAGGTCCTCTGTAGCTTGGTTGGTAGAGCATGGCACTTGCAATGCCAGTATAGTGGGTTCCATCCCCGGGACCACCCGTACGTACAATGTACAGTGTATGCACGCATGACTGTAAGTCGCTTTGGATAAAAGAGTTTGCTATATAAATGGCATATATTATTATTGTCTAGGATCATCTTAAGAAGATACGCTGCATCATAGAAATGCTAAATGATAGTGATACTAGGCAGGGTTGGGGAGTAACTGATTACATGTAATCTGATTACAAAAAAAACGAACTAATCAGTTACGTTACCAGCAAAAATATTGTAATCAGATTACAGATACTTTTGAAAAATTAGGTGATTACTTATTGGACTATTTTTGAWWTCAGAAAGAATGTTTGCGGAAAAATACGTTATGACCAAAGTTCCCTCTAAGCTGCGGGTGTGCCCACAACTTTTTAGAGCAGTGGTCACCGACTGGTCGATTTCCAAAAACCCAAAGATAAAGCCTTGTGTTCTTATAAAAAATGTTGGTCTCGGCTGTAGGTGCACCCGATTCAGCTGCCCTGCGCCCCGGGTAGGCGAACTGTTGCGATTTTGAACCATTTCATTTCATGCCTTTCCGGCGGGCCCAGAGAGCAAATCAAGTGCACTATAGCTGTACCGCTGGCCAATCGGATGGCTCAGATGACCGTGTCTGCTGGAACGTAGCACGCATAAAAGAAAGCTACAGCAAAGTTAATACTGTGAGATTTCACAATGTTTAAAACCATGACTAGAGAGAAACTGTCAACGAATACAGCAAAGAACTGCTGTTTTTATGAGTGAGTGTATGTTTAAGTTCTTACTCAGCACTGWCAACTTTGTATAGCAGCACACCACTTTTTTATAAGCAATAAGATGTGCGTTCTTCTTATTTCCACTCAGCGCTACAACAAGCACTTCAGCAGTAATGAATGAGCTGGAAAGTGTATGTATAGGCTTGCGTTGTTGTTGTTATTATTAGTTGCTTGGGTCTTTCTTATTTGTTTTAATTGTTTAAAAAATATATATATATATTGTAGGTGTGTGTGATATATATATATATATATATATACACAGTTGAAGTCGGAAGTTTACATACACTTAGGTTGGAGTCATTAAAACTCGTTAAAACACTTATAATTAAAACACTTATAATTCACCGTATCACAATTCCAGTGTGATTTTACATACCTGAAGTTGACTGCGCCTTTAAACAGCTTGGAAAATTCCAGAAAATGTCATGGCTTTAGAAGCTTCTGATAGGCTAATTGACATCATTTGAGTCAATTGGAGGTGTACCTGTGGATGTATTTCAAGGCCTACCTTCCATCTCAGTGCCTCTTTGCTTGACATCATGGGAAAATCAAAAGAAATCAGCCAAAACCTCAGAAACAAATTGTAGACCTCCACAAGTCTGGTTCACCCTTGGGAGCAATTTCGAAACGCCTGAAGGTACCATGTTCATCTGTACAAACAATAAAATGCAAGTATAAACACCATGGGACCACGCAGCCGTCATAACGCTCAGGAATGAGACGCGTTCTGTCTCCTAAAGATGAACGTATTTTGGTGCGAAAAGTGCAAATCAATCCCAGAACAACAGCAAAGGACCCTGTGAAAATGCTGGAGGAAACAGGTACAAAAGTATCTATATCCACAGTAAAACGAGTCCTATATTGACATAACCTGAAAGGCCGCTCAGCAAGGAAGAAGCCACTGCTCCAAAACCGCCATAAAAATGACATACGGTTTGCAACTGCACATGGGGACAAAGATCGTACTTTTTGGAGAAATGTCCTCTGGTCTGATGAAACAAAAATAGAACTGTTTGGCCATAATGACCATCGTTATGTTTGGAGGAAAAAGGGGGATGCTTGCATGCCGAAGAACACCATCCCAACCGTGAAGCACGAGGGTGGCAGCATCATGTTGTGGGGGTGCTTTGCTGCAGGAGGGACTGGTGCACTTCACAAAATAGATGGCATCATGACGGCGGAAAATGATGTGGATATATTGAAGCAACATCTCAAGACATCAGTGAGGAAGTTAAAGCTTGGTTGCAAATGGGTCTTCCAAATGGACAATGCATACTTCCAAAGTTGTGGCAAAATGGGTTAGGGACAACAAAGTCAAGGTATTGGAGTGGCCATCACAAAGCCCTGACCTCAATTCCATAGACAATTTGGGGGCAGAACTGAAAAAGCATGTCCGAGCAAGGAGGCCTACAAACCTGACTCAGTTACATCAGCTCTGTCAGGAGGAATGGGCCAAAATTCACCCAACTTATTGTGGGAAGCTTGTGGAAGGCTACCTGAAACATTTGACCCAAGTTAAACAATTTAAAGGCAATGCTACCAAATACTAATTGAGTGTATGTAAACTTCTGACCCACTGGGAATGTGACGAAATAAATAAAGCTGAAATAAATAATTCTCTCAACTATTATTCTGACATTTCACATTCTTAAAATAAAGTGGTGATCCTAACTGACCTAAGACAGAGAATCTTTACTAGGATTAAATGTCAGGAATTGTGAAAAATTTAGTTTAAATGTATTTGGCGAAGGTGTATGTAAAATTCCGACTTCAACTGTATGCTGTGCGCATCGGTTAACGGTTATGGTATGAAGGTTTGGCTTGGAGAGTTTATTTTTTTKTTGCCTGATCACAGACAGATGTTGTGTTGTGCACTGAAGTCCACAAGCGAATGGAAAATGTGAAAGTAGGAGAGTGAGTAGATGCGAAAAGGAATTATACAACAAGCAACGTGATGATGCTGTTTGTATGTGGCTGCTATGAACGTGAACTTTGTGTGCGGATGATCAGGGGTGTATTCATGTTGCCGATTCTGTTTAAAAAATATTTAGTATATGGAAGCAAACTAAACGAAATGGGGATAGACTTACCTGAATTTGTCCAATAGCAACTCTTGTTTTGGCAACAGTTTGGACTAATGATTATACCCTAGATCAGCTAGATCCACGCAAGACTGTGCAAGGCGGTATTGACTATGTCACTGTCTGTCACCTTGATTACTCTAATTTGTCTCTCGACATGTTGTATATATGTCTCTCGATATGTTATATATATATACTTTAATTTGTAGGCTATGTTGTAGCAACCTCATGATGGGTATAGGGAAAATTTGACTCATGTAGTAGCCTTAACCTATCGATGTTACATTGAGCTGGGTGAATGGAATATGAATGACAGTCATCCAATATGCTGTAATAGAAATAAGGCCATGCTCATAAAAAAAAAGTGTCCCCCCTAATCTAAAATGGCACCAACCGCCACTGGTTTAAAAACATATTTTATGACTTTTTGGCTGTGCCAGCTGGTGACCACTCTTCAGAGCTGCCTCCAGAAGAAGATTCATGACGAAAAACGCTAATCTACTGATGACACACCAAATGTGTTTGATGGATTATTTTTGTCTTCTAATGCCTCTTAAGGGAAATGTAATCCAAAAGTAACTGAAAGTAATCAGACTATGTTACTGAGCTTGGGTAATCCAAAAGTTACATTACTGATTACAATTTTGGACAGGTAACCCTAATGGATTACAGTTACAAAGTAACCTACCCAACCTTAATGCTAGATTGAGCTGACTAAATATGTAAACTCCAGTACTTGCACCTGTGCTAATTTCTCTGCTGTTTTTTTACTTTGTTTTTAGATCGTCATCATTGAGCATAAATCCATAATCTGCCCAGGTTACAACGCAGTCCTACACATCCACACCTGTATTGAAGAAGTACAAATCACAGTGAGTTACTAAGTTACATTAGCTTGTTTACATATCCAAACCTGACCGGGTCTCTATCCAATTATAGTTTGCCAACCACAGGTATCTTCTCTGTCAGTGAGTGAATAATGCTCATTAGTAAATAAACCTGTATTTAATTAAATTCTCTCATCAGGCCTTAATCTGTCTTGTGGACAAGAAGACAGGTGAGAAGAGCAAGACGCGACCTCGCTTTGTCAAACAGGACCAGGTGTGCATCGCCCGGCTTCGGTGTGCCGGAACCATCTGCCTCGAGACCTTCAAAGACTTCCCACAGATGGGGAGGTTCACCCTACGAGATGAAGGTAGAGTGTGTCTGTTCCTGTGATATTGTTTTCCCCCATTTATTGTTTCTATTGATGAATATGAAGAAGCTTCTACTTGATATATGAGAAAACTATTGCCAAATGGAATACTAAAGATTTTTATAACTATGTAATTGCCTCCCTTTTCAGGCAAAACCATTGCTATTGGCAAAGTGCTGAAGCTGGTACCAGAGAAGGACTAATGTGAACCAGCATGGAATCCTGGGACAGTTGTCATGACAGAGGAAGCTGCTGACGCCGACCTAGCCAGCCACCCCCTCTTACATACCACTCTCCTGAAGAGGACGAGGAAGAGAAGGAGAACAAATCAAGTTTGAAAATAAAGAAGAAACTGTAAAAAGTGACTGAATCAGTTTTTATGATGAACAATATTAAAGAAAGACAAGTCCAGTGTGTCAGCTTTCTCATATTGAGAGCTCAGCTATGCCACTAATGTAGCCGCTACCCTTTCCTAGGCCAATCTCACTCTGCGCTGGTCCACCTTTTGTTTTGGAAATGGGAATATATGCAGTGTTACTTTGCTTGTAAAGGAAGGGACTGGCGTTGCATCCGGTTGCATCACTTTGGACCAGAGTTAGCTAGTTATACCCATTCAAATCCAAAATATTATACCAAAATGTAAATATTTTGGTAGTAGACATCCCCATACCAAATCCTATCTGGTATGTTCACACACACAATCAAACAAACATGGTTCCTGTTGTGATCATGTGTTGTCACGTTACCAACAACAATGAAAATAAAGTATCAAACTGAGGAATAAAAGTAAAAGCTCTGTTTATTCTCAATTTCTTACAATGTTCATTTAGCCTTTTTGAATCTTGTATGTAGAGAGAAGTGTGCCGAATTGTCCTCAAACTTCTTGCAAATAAAGTTGGGATGTTTCAATTTCAAGAGTGACGTGGCCCAATCGATTTGCGCATGCACCTCTAACGCATGCGTCAACCTGGATAAACGTGAAGAAAGAAGTATTTGCCTCTGGACCGGGTGCAGGTAATGGATTAACGCAACTTTCATAAGATATTCTTCGACAATAGTATAGTTGTTATTTGGGTGCTAGGAAAAGTGGGGGTGATATTGTTTATATTGTATACACCTTTCTTTGGAGTTAGCAACTCACTGGCTAGTACGCTAGGTTGCTTGTGCATTCGGATAGTACGACACGAGGCAAGTCACTCAGTTATTTTCTGTATCTCAACGAGGAACGCTGTGAATACATTATCAAGGATAAAATGTGTACACCCCCCTCAATTGGTTATCTTGGTGAAAGTGCCTTTGTAGCGACCCTTCTCTACTCTCACTTGTAATGTCGTTAGGCGCAAAGTGAAAAAGTTGTAACTAGTTAAAGTTAGCTAGCGTATCCGCGTTAGCTTTCTCAGCTGAGCTAATGAGGCTGGTTATTTGCATTTGATATAGGTCTATTTGCACAAAATAACCGAAATATGAATTTGTCATGTTGGAGATTTTCTAAACGTTCTCATTGTATTACTATGTAAAGAAGGCTGTTCAAGCACTGCAGGCTATCCTGAAGACCAAATCCACCCCAGACTCTGCTCCTGGACGAGAGTCAACACCTCTCCCTGCTCTTCACACGATGGAAGATCCCCAAGCAGACCCAGACCAGCCGCGTGTGAGTCCCTTTGCCCACACAGTACGGAGCAACATGGCTACATAATAGAATAATATCTATGGRAAAAAATCTGTCGGTGTTTCTCCAGCAACACCCTGTCCTGGAGTATAGGTGGTGAAGCTGTTGTACTAATCACAAGTCGCTCACGCTCGCTCAGCCCCTTGCCTCATGGCATCCGCACCAACGCCGACGAGGTGTGTCTCTTCACCAGAGATGACCCCTGACCAGATCCAGCAGTTCTGCAAGAAGAAGGTCCTGACAGAGGAGGGGGGGGGGTCAAGAGGTATTTCTAAATAGTATAATAGATTGTATTTCTAAATACTATAATAGATTGTATTTATACAAGGCTTTTCTAGACACTCAAAGTGCTTACCTCATCCTCCAATCAGGGATGCAAGCTAGTCACCTTCTGGCGAAATTCGCTGTTTTGAATCCAAAATAGGATACCTATGTGATTTGTGTAGCGCCAATGAGAAAAGGGAGGGGTGGCTTTGGATCACTACTAGCTGTAAGCGAACGAGTGATGCGCAATACTGGCTGTATCCAAGGCTCGGCCAATCGTTCACATAACAGAATGCAGCATGTGACTGAAGAAAGAAGAGACAACCAATTTGCTAGTTACAGCATCAGCGTGCACTATGGAAAGACAGCGGGAGGGTGGAAAGACAGTTTGCTAGTTACAGCAGTGCATCCCCTGAACAATATCAAAGAGGTAGGTGAGAAGCCTGACCACGGAGACGGGGGACTACAGACCCGTAGCACTCACRTCCGTAGCCATGAAGTGCTTTGAAAGGCTGGTAATGGCTCACATCAACACCATTATCCCAGAAACCCTAGACCCACTCCAATTTGCATACCGCCCGAACAGATCCACAGATGATGSAATCTCTATTGCACTCCACACTGCCCTTTCCCACCTGGACAAAAGGAACACCTATGTGAGAATGCTATTCATTGACTACAGCTCAGCATTCGTTCCCTCAAAGCTCATCACTAAGCTAAGGAACCTGGGACTAAACACCTCCCTCTGCAACTGGATCCTGGACTTCCTGATGGGCCGTCCCCAGGTGGTGAGGGAAGGTAGCAACACATCTGCCACGCTGATCCTCAACACTGGAGCTCCCCAGGGGTGCGTGCGCAGTCCCCTCCTGTACTCCCTGTTCACCCACGACTGCATTGCCAGGCACGACTCCAACACCGTTAAGTTTGCAGACGACACAACCGTGSTAGGCCTGATCACCGACAACGACGAGACAGCCTATAGGGAGGAGGTCAGAGACCTGGCCGGGTGGTGCCAGAATAACAACCTATCCCTCAACGTAACCAAGACTAAGGAGATGATTGTGGACTACAGGAAAAGGAGCACCGAGCACATCCCCATTCTCATCGACGGGGCTGTAGTGGAGCAGGTTGAGAGCTTCAAATTCCTGGTGTCCACATCAACAACAAGCTAGAATGGTCCAAACACACCAAGACAGTCGTGAAGAGGGCACGACAAAGCCTATTCCCCCCTCAGGAAACTAAAAAGATTTGGCATGGTCCTGAAGTCATCAAAAGTTCTACAGCTGCAATATCGAGAGCATCCTGACCGGTTGCATCACTGCCTGGTACGGCAATTGCTCGGCCTCCGACCGCAAGGCACTTCAGAGGTATTGTCAAAGACCCCAGCCACCCCAGTCATAGACTGTTCTCTCTACTACCGCATGGCAAGCGGTACCAGAGTGCCAAGTCTAGGACAAAAAGGCTTCTCAACAGTTTTTACCCCAAGCCATAAGACTCCTGAACAGGTAACCAAATGGTTACCCGGACTATTTGCATTGCCCCCCCCCCCCCAACCCTCTTTTACGCTACTGCTACTCTCTGTTCATCATATATGCGTAGTCACTTTAACCATACCTACATGTACATACTACCTCATAAGCCTGACTAACCGGTATCTGTATATGCCTTGCTACTCTTATTTTCAAATGTCTTTTTACTGTTCTATTTCTTTACTTACCTACACACACACACTTTTTCGCACTATTGGTTAGAGCCTGTAAGTAAGCATTTCACTGTAAGGTCTACCTACACCTGTTGTATTCGGCGCACGTGACAAATCAACTTTGATTTGATTTATTCAGGGATGAAGTGGAGATGGAGCTGGGCCTGGCTTAAGCTGGATGCCACTATAGAAATGAATGGAACACCACACACTTTCCCTCTGTCTCACTTTTTCAATAAAACGTGGTATGCCAGATGTACTCTGCCTGAAAGAGATCAATTATGCCAACAAAGGGTATCTTGCTCTGCTGGCACATTGTAGAACAGATGTCCACAGGCAGAAAGTGTTCAATGTCATGTGTAGCCAAAGATATTGATTTTGTGTGTGAATTTGACAGTAACGTGTGAGGGGGGGTTATATGTTTTACTCAGTGAACTGTCCAATGCATCTCTTCAACTGATTTTACTCTAGTCTGTAGCTAGTGTTTGGTCATCCAGTGTGAAATAAGTGCACCCCAGCAAACCCTGTACTCCTGTCTCAGTGTTGGACATGGGCCACGATGGTGCCATTGTGACTCTAAATATATCCAGACGGACTTTCCTCCCTATTGGAGTGTGTCGCTACAACTTTGAGACAGTTACTTACTGTCATACTTTTTATGTAGTAATAATGATGATTACTTATGAAATGGTCCTCGTTTACTTCTTGGTGCACGAGACACGACTCATCCAGGCATATCCCTTTGTCTTTCTTTAGGTGATCCCTTACAAGACACTGAGGACTGAGTACAAGCCCTTTGAAGCCAAACGACGGCTGCTGGGGAACTTTGACATGTTTCTTTCAGACGACCGCATTTGCCGCCTGCTGTCCTCGCACTTCTACGAGAGAAAGAAGTAAGCTCGTAAATATTGTTGGTTGATCACCTTGTCTATTTAGTCAAATGAAATCTATTTAGAGACTAATTTTTGCACTGGTTCGGAACCTGGTTCACTCTCAGTATGAATTTTGTTTTAACTCCATTGCTATATGAAACTCATTCCAGTGAGGCAGAGGAGCGGTATCCTTTTTGTGCTGTCTCCCTGTTCACTCTCTGGGAACATCAACATAGCCCATAGTGCGTTCCCTGGTTTTGAAATACATGTCCTCTTATACAGTTGAAGTCGAAGTTTACATACACCTTAGCCAAATACATTTAAACTCAGTTTTTCACAATTCCTGACATTTAATCCTAGTAAAAATGCCCTGTCTTAGGTCAGTTAAGATCACCACTTTACGTGAAGAATGTGAAATGTCAGAATGATAGATTGGTATTTCTTTCATCACAGTCCCAGTGGGTCAGACGTTTACATACACCAATTAGTATTTGGTAGTATTGCCTTTTAAATTGTTTATCTTGGGTCAAACATTTCAGGTGGCCTTCCACAAGCTTCCCACAATAAGTTGGGTGAATTATGCCCATTCCTCCTGACAGAGCTGGTGTAACTGAGTCGGGTTTGTAGGCCTTCTTGCTCGCACATGCTTTTCAGTTCTGCCCACAAATTTTCTATAGGATTGAGGTCAGGGCTTTGTGATGGCCACTCCAATACCTTGACTTTGTTGTCCCTAACCCATTTTGCCACATCTTTGGAAGTATGCGTGGGGTCATTGTCCATTTGGAAGACTCATTTGCTTTAACTTTCTGACTGATGTCTTGAGATGTTGCTTCAATATATCCACATAATTTTCCCCCCTCATGGTGCCATCTATTTTGTGAACAGTTCTTATTTGTGTTTTCATCAGACCAGAGGACATCTCTCCAAAAAGTACGATCTTTGTCCCCATGTGCAGTTGCAAACCGTAGTCTGGCTTTTTTATGGCGGTTTTGGAGCAGTGGCTTCTTCCTTGCTGAGCGGCCTTTCAGGTTATGTCGATATAGGACTTGTTTTACTGTGGATATGGATACTTTTGTACTTGTTTCCTCCAGCATCTTCACAAGATCCGTTGCTGTTGTTCTGGGATTGATTTGCACTTTTCGCACCGAAATACGTTCATCTCTAGGAGACAGAACGGGTCTCCTTCCTGAGCGCTATGACGGCTGCGTGGTCCCATGGTGTTTATACTTGCGTACTATTGGTTGTACAGATGATCGTGGTACCTTCAGGTGTTTGGAAATTGCTCCCATGGATGAGCCAGACTTGTGGAGGTCTGCAATTGTTTTTCTGAGGTCTTGGCTGATTTTCTTTTGATTTTCCCATGATGTCAAGCAAAGAGGCACTGATTTTGAAGGTAGGCCTTGAAATACATCCACAGGTACACCTCCAATTGACTCCAATGATGACAATTAGCCTAAATTCCACAGCTTCTAAAGCCATGACATCATTTTCTGGAATTTTCCAAGCTGTTGAAATGCACAGTCAACTTAGTGCATGTAAACTTCTGACCCACTGGAATTGTGATGCAATGAATTATAAGTGAAATAATCTGTCTGTAAACAATTGTTGGACAAATGACTTGTCATGCACAAAGTAGATGTCCTAACCGACTTGCCAAAACTATAGTTTGTTAACAAGACATTTGTGGAGTGGTTGAAAAATGAGTTAATGACTCCAACCTAAGTGTATGTAAACTTCCGACTTCAACTGTAAGTTTAAATGTGCCTTTAAGCTAGCCCTTACAGAGTTCTAATCTAACGGAGTGTGTTTTTTCTCTCCCCTGCTTAGGGAGCCTTTGTCATTGAACCAGCAGRGCAAGAAGCTGGCCTTGGACATCCAGAGAACCATCCAGGGAACAACAATCTCCATTTCTAAGAACGGCYGCTGCTGGTGAGGCCTGCTCTCTGACTTAGTCAGTAAGTGCGCCTCAGCAAACCCTGTCCTCCTGTCCGTGTTGGACATGGGCAATGATGGTGCCATAGTGACTCAAAATATATCCTGACAGATCTCCCTCTCTATTGGAGCCTGTCTCTGCAACTGACACAAAATGGCAATTAATGCACATTCATTTATATACACATTGCCTCCTGTAAAATGTTGTTTGTTTTAGCATGGCTTGTGTGGCCCACTCTGGGATGGCTGCAGATGAAATAGCAGAGAATATTGATTCAGCTGTCGGCACCATCGTGACGAAACTACGGGTTAGGTGAGTTTGCTGCCAGGATGTCTTCCTGATCACCCTAATCAATTGTACCCCGTCAACACAGATATTTACACTTTTATTACACGTTAAATGGTCAGGTATACTCAAAGTTTATTAATGCTAAAAAAATGTGTGGGCCCAGTCTGAAAATCGCCTTTGATATCTCTGTTGTCTGGGGTGAGATTACAGGGCCTATAGTACTGTGGTACGTTAAGCTTATTGCCTGCTCTGTATAGCAGTGTGATTAAACCCATGTGCCTACAATCCTGACAAAGAAAGGCCTTTAACAAGTGGCTGCAATCTGTGTGATACGATACRCAGGGTAGAAATGGCCGTAACATTGAAAATGTTTTCTTCACAGAAATAGTTTTGACCTAAATGTATGAGTGAWTGTGTTCTTTGAGTATAAAGATGGCTGTGTTGTCTCTTTTGCAGAAAGGACCGTTGATAAAAATCATCCACTTGAAAAGCCAATCAGTAGCTCTGCCCATCTACACCTCTAACCTGACCCTGATAAATGAAACACAGAAACAGACCCGCGCAGCCAAGGTAGGACTGCTACACACAAATGCTTGTAAATTGCATTGGAAGATTATATTGTCATTTGATCAATGATCTATTTTTTKGTCAAATTAAAGGACTCATCTTTGCACTGGTTCGGAACCTGTTTTACTCTCTATTAATTTTGGTTTAAATCCAGTGCTATATGAAACCCATTCCAGTGAGGCAGGGGAGMGGTCTCCATTTAGTGCTGTCTCCCTGTTCACTCTCTGGGAACATCAACATAGCTCTTAGTGCCACATATGGACTATTGAGGTCAATTGCAGACCTCTCTCTATTATTTACATGCATATGTACATACATGCAGTACCAGTAGAAGTTTGGACACACCTACTCAAGGTTAAATAAACCTAAATAAGGGTTTTTCTTTATCTTTACTATTTTCTACATTGTAGAATAATAGTGAAGACATCAAAACTATGAAATAACACACACGGAATCATGTAGTAACCAAGTGTTAAACAAATCAAAATATTTGAGATTCTTCAAAGTAGCCACCCTTTGCCTTGACAGCTTTGCACAGTCTTGACATTCTCTCAACCAGCTTCATGAGGTAGTCACCTGGAATGCATTTCAATTAACAAGGTGTGCCTTCTTAAAGGTTAAGTTGTGGAATTTCTTTCCTTAATGCATTTGAGCCGATCAGTTGTGTTGTGACACGGTATGTGTGGTATACAGAAGGTAGCCCTATTTGGTAAAAGACCCAAGTCCATATTATGGCAAGACCAGCTCAAATAAGCAAAGAGAAACGACAGTCCATCAATACTTTAAAACATGAAGGTCAGTCAATATGGAGCATTTCATGAACTTTGAAAGTATCTTCAAGTGCAGTCGCTGTGATGAAACTGGCTCTCACGAGGACTGCCACTGGAAAGGAAGACCCATAGTTACCTCTGCTGCAGAGGATAAGTTCATGAGAGTTAACTGCACCTCAGATTGCTGCCCAAATAAATGCTTCAGAGTTCATGTAACAGATACATCTCAACATCAACTGTTTAAATTGCTGCAAAGAAACCACTACTAAAGGGCACCAATAAGAAGAGACTTTCTTGGGCCAAGAAAACATGAGCAATGCAAGTCCTTTGGTCAGTCCAAATAGATGTTTAGTTCCAACCACCATGTCTTTGTGMGATGCGGAGTAGGTGAACGGATCTCCGCGTGTGTCGTTCCCTTCGGGAAGCATGGACGAAGAGGTGTGGGGTGCTTTGCTGGTGACACTGTGATTTATTTAGATTTCAAGGCACACTTAACCAGCATGGCTACCACAGCATTCTGCAGCGATCCGCCATCCCATCTGGTTTGGGCTTAGTGGGACATCATTTGTTTTTCAACAAGACAATGACCCAACACACCTCCAGGCTGTGTAAGGGCTATTTGACCAAGAAGGAGAGTGATGGTGCTTCATCAGATGACCTGGCCTCCACAATCACCTGACCTCAACCGAATTGAGATGATTTGGGATGAGTTAAACTGCAGAGTCAAGGAAAAGCAGCCAACAAGTGCTCAGCGTATGTGGAAACTCCTTCAAGACTGTTGGAAAAGCATTCCAGGTGAAGCTGGTTGAGAGAATGCCAAGTGTGCAATGCTGTCAAGGCAAATGGTGGCTACTTAAACAAATCTAAATATATTTTCGATTCTAACACCTTTTTGGGTTACTACATGATTCCATATGTTTCATAGTTTTGATGTCTAGTAAAAAATAAAGAAAAACCCTCATGAGTAGGTGTCCAAACTTTTGACTGGTACTGTGTGTGTATATAAACAGAGCTGCATCTCATCAATACCTGTCTTGTTTATGAAATTTCAGAAAAATGCACGCAAACAGAAGTCTGCCAAGAAGGAACAGACGTCTACAGAAAAAAACTCTGGTGCTGGCAGGGAGGAAGATGTTCCCATAGTAACGACAAGGAAAARGGCTAAAGTGGAGGTCTGTACCCTGCTAGTGTCAAATTAAATGCATTTTAATAATATTCGTAGAATATATTTGTTTATCGATTATCTATTTTTATGAAATAAAATATTTCAAAGGACTCTGTGCACTGGTTTGGAACTTGGTTCACTCTCCGTATGAGTTTTGGTTTAAATCCAATGCTATATGAAACTTATTCCAGTGAGGCAGGGAAGCGGTATCCCTTTTATGTCTCCCTGTTCACTCTCTGGGACCACTGCCCCCCAGTGGAAGTTAATTGACCGACCTCTTTCAGTACTGTGCTAATTGTTTTCTCTCTCTGATCCCCCTAGAAGCCGTCCAAGAAGGGACTTGTGAAGGTACCCAAACCAACAGGAGGAAAGGTATCAAATAAAAAATGACCAAGAAGGCTGCAAAAACACCCTAACAAAATATGAAAAGTACCTAAATCTTAATGTCTGTTTGTCAACTCAGTGGAACACAACTCTCCTTTCTCTCCTCATTACTATCTGTGTATTACTCCCCCTTTCTCTAAATGGAACTCTGACTTCATACTGATATAAAGGACTGGTTCTAAATGTATATAAACTGTCAGCGTTAATTGATCCAAGGACAAACTCAAATGTGTTGCAAATCTTTGTCTGCCCCATAAAAGGGTCTTGTTCAAAATCATCTTTTGTATAAACCCAACTTGTAAATTAAAATATTACCACAAAGTATATTTCATGTCTTTAATTTGTTATCCACAATGGCATTGTTTTCCATTAGCGCTACTCATTTTCAGCCAGCTACTTTTTCCACTTCATATTAACTAGGCTACTTTTCATTTAAGTTTCAATTTGCTAGTCCCTCGAGTTCTCTCCCGTTAGAATGAAGGATATTCATCTTCTAGCGATCTATTGCTAGGAAAGGCGCCAGTCACAAAGCGAGCGATGACTGAGAAACTGTCCCGCCATCCGGTACAATTTGTGTGCTGCGCTGTGGTTGGTTGCAGTCAAATTTCTTTACACAGAGGGAGAGGATGCTTGGGAATTTGCACTTCCCATGTAATGCGAGTGGTAACGATGAGTCAATCCACTCAGCCTGATTTTGAATTTTGGCACATTCATTTTTCTTTAGTGTGTTAAGCACAGCCAGCCACTTGGAATTGTGATGCATGGGCTTTACTGCTTTAATTGCCATTTTATTTTGACAACTGAACAGCCAGTGTTGACTAGTTTTTATAAAAGATGTCAAACCGACTAGTCTATCCTACAGTGCCTTGAGAAGGTATTCGTACCCCTTGACTTATTCCACATTTTGTTCTTACAGCCTGAATTCAAAATGTATTATTTTCCTCAGCCATCTACACGCAATAACCCATAATGACAGTGTAAACATGTTTGTAGAAATGTCAGCGACTGTATTGAATGAAATACCTCATTTACAGTAGTATTCACACCCTGAGTCAATACTTTGTAGAAGGACCTTTGGCAGCGACTACAGCTTTGTCTTGGCTTTGCACATCTTTTTCCCTTTCTTCCCTGCAGATTTTATCAAGCTCTAATATTAGATGGGAATTAATTAATTTAACTAGGAAAGTCAGTTAAGAACAAATTCTTATTTACAATGACGGCCTACCCCGGATGACACTCGACCAATTGTGCGCCGCCCTATGGGACTCCCAATCACGGCTGGTTGTGATGCAGCCTGGAATGGAACCAGGGTCTAGTGACACCTCTTGCACTGAGATGCAGTGCCTTAGACCGTTGTGCCACTTGAGAGCCCCGAGTGGCAGTGAACATTAATCTTCAAGTTTTTCAATGTTAAGTCTGGGCTTTGGCTGGGCCACTCGAGGACTTTCACATTCTTGTTCTGAAGCCATTCTTATGTTTGGGGTCATTGTCCTGTTGGAATGTAATTCTTTGCCCWAGTCCAAGGTCGTTTGCATTGAAGCAGGTTCTCATCAAGGATTTGCCTGTATTTGGCTCCATTCATTGTTCCCTCTATCCTTACCAATCTCCCAGTCCCTGGTGCTGAAAAGCATCCCCATAACATGTTACTACCACCACCATGCTTCACTGGAGGATGGTGTTCGAAGGGTGATGAGGTGTGCCTTGTTTTTTCCAGACATGGTGCTTTTTCATTCAAGCCAAAGAGTTCAATTTGTCTCATCAGACCACAATCTTTTGCCTTAAGTCTTTCACGTGCATTTTTGTGAACTCCAGGTGTGCTGTCGTGCCTTTTTTTCAGGAGTAGTTTGTCTGGCCACTCCCATAAAGCCCAGATTGGTGAAGTGCTGTAGAGACTGTCATTCTGGTAGGTTTTCCGGTCTCAGCAAAGGAACTTTTATTGGTCACCTCCCTGACCAAGGTCCTTGCCAGGTTGCACAGTTTGGTTGGACGGCCAGCTATAGGCAGTCTGGGTAGGTCAATGTTTTTTCCATCTCCCAATTATTGTTTATATGCCTTATCACAATTCTCTATGGACAGTTCCTTAAACTTTATGTTACAGTTTCTGCTCTGACATGCACTGTCAACGGTGGGACCTTTTATATTGACAGGTGTGTTTCTTTCTAAATCATGTTCAAACAATTGAATTGGACACAGGTGGACTCCAAGTTGTAGTGACATCTCAATGATGATCAAAGGAAATTGGATGCATCTGTATTTAAATTTCAATACATTTGTTTGCAAACATGTTTTCACTGTATGGGGCATTGTGTGTATATTAATTTAATTTAACAAATTTAATTCCAGCTGTAAGATAACAATGTTGAGTAGGTCAAGGGGTAGCCTGTAACTACTTTTCTGAAGGCACTATATATATATCCCTTCACCATTCAGTAAACCTAAGGATTTTCTAGGTTTCCTTACCTTGGATGTTGGGGTTTGCCAGACAGTGACTGGTTTCGTCAGTTAGTGTAGCCTACTGAATCGCATCATTGAGAGCCGTTCATTTGGCTCCCTAATTTGCGTATGCAACTGGTAGGCCAAGGCTTTTTGGCAATTATCTGCAGATAAATTATGAAAACATTTGAAGATGGTAAGTCATCACTGCAGGAACAATAGGTAATGGAGAGCCGTGTTCGACTCATGATAATTAGGGCCCTCACGGAATCCAGTTATTAACAGAATTCAACAACAATATTCATATGTATTGACCTTTAGTAGGGCATCAACTAAATGCATTGAAATATATTTGTTTTATCATAAGACATGAACAGAATGAATAAGTGATTTGTATTTCCTGTAACTTTCTGAAGAGGCGACGTGAATGCCTCGTGTGTGTGCGTGCAGTGCATGCGTCTACCACTTTGGATAGCCGTTAGTGATGATGCTAATGAAAACGGTCTTCTGGTAGATGGAAAGGCTTTCGCAATAACCTTCTCAATTAATGTTAACTACAAATTAGCCTATCTGGCAGAATTATATTATGACTATTTTCTTCAATCCAGTGGGTATTTGCTTTGCAAACTCTACCATCGTGTGTGCTACAAAAATACTGTTAAACAGCCTCTTGCTAGGTGTGCGTTTTAAATTAAATGGTAACTACAGCCAAAATTWATTTCAGATTTTTTTCCCAGACCTCAAAAGTGGTCTCCTGATGTGGTTTAAGCATTTGTTTTGGTTGTTTCTCTATTAAAATGTGATTTTTGCCAGCGAAGACCTGGAAAAACAAAACAGAAATTTGGGACAACGGAATCAGGCAACAACAAAACGTTTTATAGGGCCCTAACTAATGATTATTAATTTAGGATATGTAAAATTATTAACATATAATATTTAAGACTAATGTAACCCTTTTAATTTTTTTGATTCAACCTTAATTTATGTTTCAAGATAAGGGCTATTCATTTATTTTCTTTTAATACAATACATAATTTGAAGAACACACACTGTGGCATTTCATATTTTGTATTACAATTGTAAATAAGACCAGCTCAGAAGACAGGTTTAATGTTCCTACCTAGAAAATAATCCTGATCATATAGGCCTAGACCAATGGTCACCAACCAGTCCATCGAGATCTCCGAGGCTTTCCTAGTCGATCACTAAACATTTCTACAAAAAAAAAAAGCCAGGCTTTCCTATTTTATGTATTTGTTTCCTGCTGTTGGCGGTAGTTGCACTTGATTCAACAGCCCTACTGCCGGGAAGGCAAAGTGTTCCATCGAATTAACATGAATTGGTGCATGAGGCAGAAATAATGCAGTGTTACTTGAGTTCCCCATCAGCTGGAAGACGGTGTCCCTTTTTCTCTGTGGTGGGAGGGAGAGCGGAGGGACGGTGAGTCGGGTGAGAGGCAGCCTCACTGCTGCTCTCTCCCTCTCAGACTGACCATCAGATGCCGGCCATCAGTCCAGTAAATTAAAAAAATACGCTAATTATTATGCTCACTCAGCTGTGCCTCAAGTAATACAACAAATTACAATTGTTCTATTGCTAGTGTGATATACCTACAATTTTTAAATATAATTTCAAAATGGTCTGAAGAACAATATTGGCAGGGCAATTCAAGCATAGACCATATGCATTGACAATGTTTTGGGCATATAGCCTACTACAAACCTCATTGCTACAGAACAGTTTTTAAGAAATTAATGTTGCATAGGCTTACATTTTAAGTAATAAAAAAAAAAATGTGAGCAGTAGATCTCTGCTTGCATTTTGACTCAGTGATCTTTACTCAGAAAAGGTTGGTGACCTTTGGACTAGACGATATCCAAAACAACAATACACTGAATTCATACATTTTCATTAATTTAAATTGTAAAGTCATGTCTTTCTAAATAATACCACAACCAATCTTGGAGGTAAACTTTATAAAGTACCCAATAATTTCACTGTATTTCTGATAGAATATAAGGCATTAGAATGTACCGGAGGCCACCAAAATAGAGCTCCTTTGGCCAAAAAGGTCAGACTGGGGAAAACAGGCACTTTTTTTCTATTTGGCTGGCAACTCCTACTTGTGGAGACCACTGCAATGGGCTTACTGTTAATGTTTATATAATGAATACATGTAAGGTTTTTATGTAATATAAACCCATTACATTAGGCAATATCTGTCTGTACAGGTAATGTGTGGTTCTGGTTCACCTCCGATGCGTTAGCCTTGAGTGATGTTTACCATGGTAAACACTGTCCAAATACAATAGACTGTTGGTATTAGATGACAAGGCTATTGTTGATGAGATCATAACATGGTTGTGCAGCTGCTGCCTGATCCTTACAGGCCATGTTTSCCTTTCTAATATCACAGACTGGGTTGTTCACTATAGTGCTCTTTTTAAGTGCAATGTCTAACATTGATTTCTAAATATAATTTCAGTAATATCCATTTGAAGCAAAGTAATTTATTTGTTCAGCACTGTTTTCATATGAATGTAAAAGCTGCCGGAGTTAGCTAGCAAGTTTTGACAATACACACCTACAGGTGGTCCACGTCTGTCTAGTATTGAACTACCCCTCCCTATTTGATGTGGGTGTGGTTAACTGGGTGGAAATACATGGGATGGGATGAGATGAGTGGACTGGGTTTTAGGAAACAACAGTGCAGTCAGGCTAACATCAGTAGGGAGGTTGTAGTTGGTAAGCATTAGAAATCTTTTATTGCAGTTGAGGCAGAAGAAAAAGTATACATGTTAATGCAAGTTAGTTGGTGTGTCCAAGAGGTCATGAAGTGAAACACAAACTGGGTCTCCAAAATATAMATCTATTTCACTTTGAGGAACAATTGCAGTTTAGTAAGGGCAGCTTTTCACTCAAGAGCACCTGATTTTGACAAAACAGTCATCACATCATTATGATGGCAWCATCAGAAGAGCTTCCAAGAACAGAGGATTCTGTGAGGAGAGTCCTGTGTCCAGAACTTGACCCCAATACTCCAGAACCACCTCGCTGGGCCTACATACACAAACCTATCATTGTCATGGTGATGGGAGCCCTGATGCTGGGCGCGGGTGCGGTGCTGATTCTCCTCCACTCGTCTGGTGTGACGGACACCCCCCATGCCACTGCCCCGGTCTGCCTGTCCATTGGAATGATATTTGTAGTGGTAGGGCTGGTCTGGATACCCATCCTGAAGGACAAGCAGAGACGTATGGGGCTGGGGGCCAGGAGCACAAGCAGGTCCCTCAGCAGTGTGTGATGGGAAGGGTAAGGGGTGATCCATTCTTCAGATGTTCTGTTGGACATTTGGTTTAGTGTGGTTGGAATCCTAATTTTGTCTTTTAAATAATATAGACATTTATATTTTATTTATTAGAGACACTTGGATGTTTTTGGATAACTGGTTATACTGTCATTTACTGACAGATTAATTTATTTTTCACAAGGGAACTTCAGAAAGGACCATCGTTTTGCCTTTTTAAGATGCACCTTAAAATGATTTCTAAATATCTGATAAAGTATCATCAAAGAAGATCATGTCTCGTAAAGCTGTACTAAAAACCCAAGGTGAATGTACTTTGAACAATTTTACTGTGCGCTCTCAGTATGTTGCGTCCCTGTGACTGTGCACTGCGTTCTCCAACAGTCCAAAGGCACGTCATCGCACATCACCTTGTGTCCGCACCTGAGTCGGCACTTTTGGAAATGACATTACTTTCTGGACTTCAAATAACTTTTTGAAAAGGAAATATTTCACTTCCGTTACCATGGCGCAAAGACAAGAAAGGGAAGTGGAGGTCGCGGAGAGGAGATATCGGGGAGTTGGTCGCTGTAAATGTGCCTTTTGGTTTGCGGTGGGCCACGACGTAGTTGGAGTGTTTATATTGCTGACCGGAGTGTTTGCAGACATATTCTGCCACGATTTGTTCATCTATGCAGGGGCCGTCATAATCTTCCTCAGTCTCATCTGGTGGGTGTTCTGGTTCTCGGGGAACATCGAGGTGCCATCTGAGGAACTGGAGGATGACGTTGGCTTGGTCAAACTAAAGAACAAAGGGATCAGCGGTGTTGTCAGGAAGGTTTCCAACCGTCTCACTAACGGAATTAGGAACTCATTCCGAAAGAACGGGAGGGTCAAGGGAGAGGGGCCCCGAACAACGGATGGAAATGTTACCTCTAACCAGCAGCAAGCCCCTGTCACTCTTTCCGTTATTTATCAGAACACATCAGAAGCTTCATCTAATGAACTTACCAGACAGACACTGGCAATATGATTTTACAGGTAATTTCGTTTCAAGTTTAACTATTGGCAACATCGTAATAATAGTGTTCTGTTATAAGCCCATAATAGACATTTCATTAACTGAATCATAATGTAATGTTTCGGATATATAATAATAAACCTATATTTGCCTCACTGGTAATGATTAAACACCATCAAGGTCACTGGAAAGAGTCCACATGTTTACCTATCTGCTATCTTGTAGATAAAATGGCAGACTTTGTACTGTGCATAAGTGGTATACGATAATTTTGCTGATAATGGTGCCAAAAAACGTGCACATGCAAATTTATTTTCATTCTGATGTTTTGATTAAGTATAATTGTTGCATTAATCCTTACAAATGCTCCTCAAAATAATTAATTTGAGACCTTTTTAGGAAGGAATAGAATCCCTTTGAATTATTTAGTATACTTATGTTATTTTTTCCCCAATGCAATTTCAGAGCATTTTCTCTGGATTCAAGAGCAGTCTGCAGGAACCTGAAGATGTATTGCACACTGTGACTGTGCCAACAAAGCTGATTAGAGTAATGAGATTGATTGCACTCTGACGCTATATAATTGTTCATAACATGGAATTTGATAGTGTCACTGTAAATGTAACACATTATTTTGTACAATAACATATCTCTGCATTTCTTTCTAAAGTCATATTTTGTGAATTGTTTATAAACTATTTATAGCAAAATAAAATGTACAACAGATCAAAGTTTGTCACATGCACAGGATACAGCAGGTGTAAACGGAACAGTGAAATGCTTACTTGCAAGCTCTCTTCAACAGTGCAGTACAAAGATAAATATCAATATATACTGAGTGTTCCAAACATATACATTAAGAACTCCTGCTCTCTCCATGACATAGACTAAGCAGATGAACCCTATGATACCTTATTAWTGTTACTTGTTAAATCCACTTCAATCAGTGTAGATGAAGGGGAGGAGACAGATTAAAGAAGGCTTTTAAGCCTTGAGAGACAATTGAGACATGGATTGTGTGTGTGCCATTCAGAGGGTGAATGGGCAAGACAAAAGATTTAAGTGCCTTTGAACAGGGTAGTAGGTGTCAAGCCAGGCACATTGGTTTGTGTCAAGAACTGCAACGCTGCTGGGTTTTTCACACTCAACAGTTTCTTGTGTGTATCAACACTCACTGATATATCCATCATGTTTGTAAAAATGTCTCAAGCTCTCTACATTTTGGTTGKAATCGTTGATTGACAGCAATATTTAAACTTTGTCTCAGATTTTTTAAACAGATTTAAGTCAGGACTGAGGCTGGACCATTTTTTAAWTTTTTWAATTTCACCTTTATTTAACCAGGTAGGCTAGTTGAGAACAAGTTCTAATTTGGCCAAGATAAAGCGTAGCAGTTCGACACATACAACAACACAGAGTTACACATGGAATAAACAAAACATACAGTCAATAATACAGCAGMAAAAAAGAAAACWAAAAGTCTATATACAGTGACTGCAAATGAGGTAAGATAAGGGAGTTAAGGTAATAAATAGGCCAAGGTGGTGAAGTAATTACAATATAGCAATTAAACACTGGAATGGTAGATGTACAGAAGATGAATGTGCAAGTAGAGATACTGGGGTGCAAAGGAGCAAGATAAATAAATAAATACAGTATGGGGATGAGGTAGTTGCATGGGCTGTTTACAGATGGCTATGTACAGGTGCAGTGATATATGAGCTGCTGTGACAGCTGATGCTTAAAGCTAGTGAGGGAGATATGAGACTCCAGCTTCAGTGATTTTTGCAGTTCGTTCCAGCCATTGGCAGCAGAGAACTGGAAGGAAAGGCGACCAAAGGAGGAATTGGCTTTGGGGGTGACCAGTGAAATTAACCTGCTGGAGCGCGTGCTATGAGTGGGTGCTGCTGTGGTGACCAGTGAGCTGAGATAAGGTGRGGTTTTACCTAGCAGAGACTTGTAGATGACCTGGAGCCAGTGGGTTTGGCGACGAGTATGAAGCGAGGGCCAGCCAACGAGAGCGTACAGGTTGCAGTGGTGGGTAGTATATGGGGCTTTGGTGAACGGATGGCACTGTGATAGACTGCATCCAATTTGTTGAGTAGAGTGTTGGAGGCTATTTTATAAATGACAACGCCGAAGTCGAGGATCGGTAGGATGGTCAGTTTTACGAGGGTATGTTTGGCAGCATGAGTGAAGGATGCTTTGTTGCGAAATAGGAAGCCGATTCTAGATTTAATTTTGGATTGGAGATGCTTAATCTGAGTCTGGAAGGAGAGTTTACAGTCTAACCAGACACCTAGGTATTTGTAGTTATCCACATATTCTAAGTCRGAGCCGTCCAGAGTAGTGACGGGTGSGCAGGTGCGGGCAGTGATCGATTGAATAGCATGCATTTAGTTTTACTTGCATTTAAGAGCAGTTGGAGGCCATGGAAGGAGAGTTGTAATGGCATTGAAGCTCGTCTGGAGGTTAGTTAACACAGTGTCCAAAGAGGGGCCAGAAGTATACAGAATGGTGTCGTCTGCGTAGAGGTGGATCAGAGAATCACCAGCAGCAAGAGCGACATCATTGATGTATACAGGGAGTCGGCCCGAGAATTGAACCCTGTGGCACCCCCATAGAGACTGCCAGAGGTCYGGACAACAGGCCCTCCGATTTGACACACTGAACTCTATCAGAGAAGTAGTTACCGGGTTTGCGATCCACTTGAATCAAAATGCAACACTTCAAAATGTAAAAATGTAGCTAGATGTCTTCTACAAATTGTACTCTAACCAGTGATGAACACATTATTCCCAGATTCAGTGTGTTTTTTTTAGCTGTGTTAGTTCTTATAGTCTGACTAAGAGTATACTGTATATACCTCTCGTCTGACCAAAATCTTCAAGGGCCCCTGATGCGCCCCCAGTGCAGATAAAGGTTACCAGTACACTGAACTCTATCAGAGAAGTAGTTGGTGAACCGGGCGAGGCAATCATTTGAGAAACCAAGGCTGTTGAGTCTGCCAATAAGAATGTGGTGATTGACAGAGTCGAAAGCCTTGGCCAGGTCAATGAATACGGCTGCACAGTAATGTCTCTTATCGATGGCGGTTATGATATAATTTAGGACCTTGAGCGTGGCTGAGGTGCACCCATGACTAGCTCTGAAACCAGATTGCTTAGCGGATGAAAGTACGGTGTGATTCGAAATGGTCGGTGATCTATTTGTTAACTTGGCTTTCGAAGACCTTAGAAAGGCAGGGTAGGATAGATATAGGTCTGTAGCAGTTTGGGTCTAGAGTGTCTCCCCCTTTGAAGAGGGGTATGATCACGGCAGCTTTCCAATTTATGGGAATCTCAGACAATACGAAAGTGAGGTTGAACAAGCTAGTGATAGGGGTTGCAACAATTTTGGCAGATAATTTTAGAAAAAGAGGGTCCAGATTTTCTAGCCCGGCTGATTTGTAGGGGTCCAGATTTTGCAGCCCTTTCAGAACATCAGCTATCTGGATTTGGGTGAAGGAGAAATAGGGGAGGCTTGGGCGAGTTGCTGTGGGGAGTGCATGGCTGGTGACCGGGGTAGGGGTAGCCAGGTGGAAAGCATGGCCAGCCGTAGAAAAATGCTTATTGAAATTCTCAATTATAGTGGATTTATCGGTGGTGACAGTGTTTCCTAGCCTCAGTGCAGTGGGCAGCTGGGAGGAGGTGCTCTTATTCTCCATGGACTTTACAGTGTCCCAGAACTTTTTTGAGTTTGTGCTACAGGATGCAMATTTCTGYTTGAAAAAGCTAGCCTTAGCTTTCCTAACTGCYTGTGTATATTGGTTCCTAACTTCCCTGAAAAGTTGCATATCACGGGGGCTATTCGATGCTAATGCAGTATGCCACAGGATGTTTTTGTGCTGGTCAAGGGCAGTCAGGTCTGGAGAGAATCAAGGGCTATATCTGTTCCTGGTTCTAAATATTTTGAAAGGGGCATGCTTTTTCAAGATGGTGAGGAAGGCATTTTTAAAGAATGACCAGGCATCCTCTACTGACGGGATGAGGTCAATATCCTTCCAGGATACCCGGGCCAGGTCGATTAGAAAGGCCTGCTCGCTGAAGTGTTTTAGGGAGCATTTGACAGTGATGAGGGGTGGTCGTTTGACCGCGGACCCATTACGGACGCAGGCAATGAGGCAGTGATCGCTGAGATCTTGATTGAAGACAGCAGAGGTGTATTTGGAGGGCAAGTTGGGTAGGATGATATCAATGAGGGTGCCCGTGTTTACGGATTTGGGGTTGTACCTGTTGGGTTCATTGATAATTTGTGTGAGATTGAGGGCATCAAGCTTAGATTGTATGATGGCCGGGGTGTTAAGCATGTCCCAATTTAGGTCACCTAGCAGCACGAGCTCTGAAGATAGATGGGGGGCAAATATGGTGTCCAGGGCACAGCTGGGGGCAGAGGGTGGTCTATAGCAAGTGGCAACGTTGAGAGACTTGTTTCTGGAAAGGTGGATTTTTAAAAGTAGAAGCTCGAATTGTTTGGGTACAGACCTGGATAGCAAGACAGAACTCTGCAGGCTATCTCTGCAGTAGATTGCAACACCGCCCCCTTTGGCAGTTCTATCTTGTCGGAAAATGTTATAGTTTAGGAAATTTCAGGGTTTTTGGTAGTCTTCCTGAGCCAGGATTCAGACACAGCTAGGACATCCGGGTTGGCAGAGTGTGCTAGGACAGTGAATAAAACAAACTTAGGGAGGAGGCTTCTAATGTTAGCATGCATGAAACCAAGGCTTTTACGGTTACAGAAKTCAACAAATGATAGCGCCTGGGGAATGGGAGTGGAGCTAGGCGCTGCAGGACCTGGATTAACCTCCACATCACCAAAGGAACAGAGGAGGAGTAGGATAAGGGTACGGCTAAAGGCTAAAAGAACTGGTCGCCTAGTACGTTCGGAACAGAGAGTAAAAGGAGAAGATTTCTGGGCACGGTAGAGTAGATTCAGGGCATAATGTACAGACAAAGGTATGGTAGGATGTGAATACAGTGGAGGTAAGCCTGTGCATAGAGTGATGATGAAAGAGATGTTGTCTCTAGAAATATCATTGAAACCAGATGATGTCATCGCATGTGTGGTAGGTGGAACTAAAGTATTAAATAAGGCATATTGAGCAGGGCTAGAGGCTCTACAGTGAAATAAGGCAATAAATACTAACCAAAACAGCAATGGACAAGGCATATTGACGTTAGCGAGAGGCATGCGTAGCCAAGTGAATCAAAGGAGTCCAGTGAGTGGCTTCAGGCAGCTAGCAAGTTAGCAGAAAGGCCTTGGAGGGACGTCGCAACGGTCGAAAGTCTGTTGTGGCCCCCTCGTGCTATTACGTCGGCAGACAGATCAGCAGGGCTCCGTGTGGTAAACCAGGCCAATTGGCAAAATAGGTGTGGTGGCCAAAGAATTTGTCTGATGGGCCTCTTAAGTTAACAGTCCGATGTGCTCTGGACAGCTAGCAGGCCGCGGCTAGCAGGCTAATGGATGGGCATTCAGGGGACGACGCGACGACGGAGCCAGTTGAGAAAACCMCCTCGGGCAAATCACGTCGGTTCAGGAACATTCAACACCTCTTGGAAAGCCATTCTGGTTTGTCTTTTGCATTAACATTTGTGTAATCGTCTCGCAGAAAAATAAAACCCTAACCCCGGGTTAGGTTTTCAGAAGACTCACGAGGTTTTCCTCTAACTTTTTACCCGGGCTTTGCTCATTTCATATTTCCTAACAAACTCCACAGTCCTTGCCGGTGACAAGCATACGTGTAACATGATGCTGCCACCACAATACTTGAAAGTACAAAGGAATCAACAACATTGCATTCACCCCATATTACTGGCCTGTATGACAAAGTGTTTAAAAAAAACACTCCAAATCATCCATTATGTTTGCAACAATGCTATTAAGTAATATTGCAAGACAACATAGCAAATAAATTAACTTTTTGGAGCTAAGCAATGGAGCTAAGCACAGGCAAAATCCTGGAGGAAAACCTGGTTCAGTCTTATGTCCACCAAACACTGGGAGATTAATTCACCTTTCAGCAGGACAATAAGCTAAAACACAAGGCCAAATCTACACTGGAGTTGCTTACCAAGAAGACAGTAAATGTTCCTAAGTGGCTGAGTCACAGTTTTGACTTAAATCTGCTTGAATTGTCAAGACCTGAAAATGGTTGTCTAGCAATGCTCAACAACCAATTTGACAGAGCTTAAAGAAGTTTGAAAAGAATAATGGGAAAATGTTGCACAATCCAGGTGTGGAAAGCTCTTAGAGACTTATAGAAAGACTCACAGCTGTAATCGCTGCCAAAGGGGATTCTAACATGTATTGACTCAGGGGATCGAATACTTACACTAATAGATATATTAGTGTTTTATTTTTCATATTTTTTTTTATTTTTTTATTTTTTACAAATGTTAGAATTCCACTTTGTCATTACAGAGTATTTTGTGTAGATTGTTGACAAAAAAAATGACAATTAAATCTATTTGAATCCCACTTTGTAACACAACCCAATTTGGAAAAAATTWATGGGTGTGAATACTTTCTGAAGGCACTGTATATATCTATATATATTGTTTGGGGGATTTCACCTTTATTTAACCAGGTAGGCCTGTTGAGAAGTTTTCAATTACAAATGCGACGTGGCCAAGATAAAGCAAAGCAGTGCGACACAAACAACAACACAGTTACACATGGAATAAAGAAAAGTACAGTCAGTAACACAATAGAAAAGTCTATATACAGTGTGTGCAAATAAAGTAAGATTAGGGAGGTAAGGCAATAAATAGGCCATAGTGGTGAAATAAATGACAATTTAGCAATTAAACACTGGAGTGATAGATGTGCAGAAGATTAATGTGCAAGTAGAGATACTGGGGTGCAAAGGAGCATTTCTCTTTTTTTAATTAATGACAATATGGGGATGAGGTAGTTGGGTGGGCTATTTACAGATGGGCTATGTACAGGTGCAATGATCTGTAAGCTGCTCTGACAGCTGATGCTTAAAGTTAGAGAGGAAGATATGAGTCTCCAGCTTCAGTGATTTATGCAGTTCGTTCCAGTCATTGGCAGCAGAGAACTGGAAGGAAAGGCGGCCAAAGGGGGAATTGGCTTTGGGGATGACCAGTGAAATATACCTGCTGGAGCACGTGCTACATCCACACTTTGAGGTTGGAATTATATTGTGAAATTGTGAAAATTATAATTCTGTTTGAGTGTAAGAACTGTTTAAAAGACAGCATKAAATTTCAGTCTGTGTCAGTGGGATGGAGTTTTGTCCTGCCTGGTGACATCACTAGGCATTAAATTAGTTAATAGACTGGGGGGGGTACTCAGTGTATTTACTTACTTTCTGTGGTGAATAACACCCTCGTGCTGTGAGTATAGTTCCTCTCTCGTTCTGAAATCTCACCAGTCTCTGTGTAGCAGAGGGATTTCCCCTACATTACACATTATTTACATATTATGTATTCTCTTTTAAAACCAGAACCCCATCACTGCCCAGTCAATCTCAGTTACTGAAACTGGAAAGTACACAATTTTAGCATCTATTTCAGATCTTATTCTTGATTGTCTTATACTGTATTGCTATGTCAGAAGGACAGTGTGGACTGGGATACTACTATGATGGGCTAGTCGAGGAGTGTAAACAATGCTATTTACGATGCAATTCACCACCCAGGGTTTGCACAACATACTGTACTCAATGTAAGTACAATACTGTTTTATCATTTTTTACTTTTGATCATTTGAGTTCTGAAATTATAATGCAGCTGTATATGAATAAACATGATTGTATTTGTTATTGTTATAGAATATGTTTAAGCATTGTTATAAATATTGGCATCTGAATTGTTAYGTGAGACATTGTATTGTTAGTCCTTATACTCAAGCGAAGGAGGCATAGACAAATGAAGCTGGCCCAGTGAATCTGTAGGGTAAGTATGAGCATTATGGACATATGTTTTTCTGTTAACCTGTCCAGCATCAGAGAGCAAAGCCCCTGAGCCGTTCAACAGTCGTCTGACCCTGGTCTGGCTGTTTGTGTTCCTGTGTGCTTTTACTACTCTCCTGCTGCTGCTGCAGGTACTGAGGAAGAAGACATGCAGACGTTTCCCAAAGAACAAATGTAAGATAAAACACAAAGAAGCATAGGGAGGTGATATGTGGTTATATAGTGATGGTCTGCTATCAGCAGACAGGTTACAGTATCTGCCTGTCAGTCATAATATGACAACGCTTGCTTTACCTTTCATATGATGGGAAATTATTATACAGTGATTCGCTGTTAGTAGCAGGCACACAGGTTACGTCTGTCACAATATGTGACAATGCTTCCACATCTGATTGGTGATTGATTCACTCATTTGTGATGAATGGAAATTCCCCTCCATGAATGATAAGTCAAATGTAAAAACTCTGTGAAGATCTACAATGAATGAATCGGATGAATCCTTGTGACTATACCCAATACATTGCCTAACCCTATATCTCTATCATACAGTATGTAACTCACGTCAATGTTATCTCCCAGTATCACGACTACAGGAAGCAGAGTGTCCCGGGACTGAGATGGTCTCTGATGATGTCCCTGAGCAAACAGTGGTTATCATGGGACAGGACAGCTTGACGAGAGGAGCTGGAGCCATGGTTCTCCAGGAGGGAACAAACAGCCAGACTCCCGACTGCAACTCCAACCTGCCTGTCCCTTCCACTGAGGAGGGCACCACCATACTGGTCACAACCAAGACAGTACAGATCTTTAACCACACAGATGACATTACAGACGGAAAGACATTGGGGTTGTGGAGGTCTGGCTTTGTAGCTTGATGTCCCCCCCGCCCACACACGCACACACACACACACACACTGCTTGCCATAGAAAGAGAAAACTATCAATGAATGTGTTTGAAAACAAGTGAATGTTTAACAGAGATTATATTAATGAACTACAGATCCCACACCACCCCTACCCTATCATATGACAACAGTGTGTCTGGTCATGTGACCTGCAGTGCCGACGATGTTTCGCTTTGCAGGCAGTGGCACAATAAATGTATTTTATTACAACTTAAAGATACACCAGAGCTACGACAGTCCAGTCACTGAAACTACAAGTGCTTCTGGGTTTGTAAGTCAAACATTTGATCTACAAATGTGACTCGGTTTAACTCTTATAGCGATAGTGATAAACGGCTACTCGGAGGCCTCTGTAGTTCCAGCCGACATGCGCAACAGTGGGCTACGGACCCCGGTTGTGTTGATGGGAAGAAGGGAGTGCAAAATCATGGAAGTAGTGCTCTCTGCCTCCCAAGGTTCGGTTCGTACAGAATAGCAATAGAATTCTGGATTTCCACCATGTCGAACCGAAGAGCTATGAACTAGTTTACATGTGGTGTGTCAACAACAACACTAACGACTCGGACTGACAGAATGAACGGTGAGTTGTAACGTTAGCAAAAAAAACATTCACTTTTTGTTCTACCATCACCAATTGAAATGGCTTTGGTTTATTACAGGAATTTTGTATGTTTTGTGCACATATGCCTATTAAAACAATGAGGTTTAGAATGGATGACAACGCATCATTCTCTTTAATGAGTTCAGGCAGGCTTAAAGGATAGATAATGACTCTTCCCGCGGGTATCTTGAATCTCCTCATGTAAATCGAATTATGGCTTGACTGAATGACATCATAGTAGTCATGAATAAATCAATTGTTGATACATCAAAGAGAAACCCCTCTAACCATATTATACCTTTTTTGTTATTGCTAATGAGTCCTGACCAACCTCATCTAGCCCATTACTTTCTCCAAGGGAGTGCTTTCTTAGCAAACTGCATGTATTTGTTGGTGAATAGTTATTACAACAACCTTTTCTTGTTATTACAGTATCTCCAAAATGTGTTATGTCACTTTCCTACTGTAGAATAAAGATATATTTGACCAAATCATATTCTTCTTTGTGGAACAAATCATTCTATACATTTCTGATAAACTTGGTGAAACAGCTCTGTGATTTAGCCAGAGATGACTTGTCCATTATGCAGGCTAGTCACTCTTAGGCCAGAAATCTGAGATGAGATTACCAAACTGACAGATGGTCATGTTTGTATGATCGCCCTCCTTCTCCTTTCCAGGCCCTCAGCAGAATGACGCAAAGAGACAACACCTGCTAGAGAGGCTGCTGGACGCTGTCAAACAGGTGAATGGTAATCTCGGTTAACCCAGAACAGAAGTCTTGCATAATTGGTCAGCTGCTCGATTAAGTTCTGGTTCCATACATGAGAAGAGATTTAACGAGGAGTGGAACCGGAACGAGGAGCTCCACTCTCTGCAAGTTACCGGCCAAATGTCCCCTCCCCTTCCGAAATTCGAAAGATGTTAACACCTGCAAAATCGTGATTTGTCCAAATAACCAGTGATGGAAAAACCCAAACATTGGAACTACTACAGCTTGTTATCCCACGCATCCCATTCCTTCCCGACAGATTCTATGGTTACGGTATCAGTTATGTTTACTTAGATCTGTCCACCAGAGATTAGGTGAGGGGTCACAACAATCATAACACAACAATCATAACACAACAATCATCAGCAACATTTATACCGGCACTGTACGTGTCAGGASCGGTTATGTTAGCTGCACTGTACGTGTCATAACAGGTTATGTTAGCTGCACTGTACCCTGTCAGGACGGTTATGTTAGCTGCACTGTACGTGTCATAACAGGTTATGTTAGCTGCACTGTACGTGTCATAACAGTGTTATGTTAGCTGCACTGTACGTGTCAGCGACCGTTATGTTAGCTGCACTGTACGTGTCATAACAGGTTATGTTAGCTTTACTGTACGTGTCATAACAGTTATGTTAGCTGCACTGTACGTGTCATAACAGGTTATGTTAGCGGCATTGTACGTGTCATAAACAGGTTATGTTAGCTGCACTGTACGTGTCCATAAACAGGTTATGTTAGCTGCACTGTACGTGTCATAAACAGGTTATTTTAGCTGCACTGTACGATGTCAAAACAGGTTATGTTAGCTGCACTGTACGTTGTCATACAGTTATGTTAGCTGCACTGTACGTGAAAGGACAGGTTATGTTAGCTGCCCTGTACGTGAAAGGACAGGTTATGTTAGCCGTCCTATTGCCCTCTTCTACTATGGATAATCTCCACTGAAGAGGAGTGCATTACAGCTATGTTCAAATTAGTCATGTAATCATAAACTCATAATGATGTGCTTTTACAGTGTAATTACAGTGAACCTATCTACTCTCTACAGTTTATAAGGCATAATACTGTGCACATTGTGTTGTTTCTCAACCTGGTTTGATGTTGTGGACTTTAGCTGGCAGGCTACCATTGAGGAAGTAAAAGTGTTGCATCATAGTTATTTTGCTAGCCATGTCATCTTCATTCTTCATGTCTGTTCAGTGCCAAATCCGCTTTGGAGGAAGAAAGGAGATCGCYTCAGATTTAGACAGCAGGTACCAATGTGCTTTATTATTTTAAAACTGATATGATTTACTTATGTTTTGTGTGTGAATGTGTAATGCGTGTTATGTGTGTGTGCATGTGCGTGTCTGTGATGTATTGTAATGCTTGTGTTTGTATCTCCCCTGTAGGGTGATCTGTTTGTGTGCCCAGTTTGAGGCTGTCCTCCAGCATGGCCTGAGGAAGAGTAAAGGACTGGCTCTCACTGCTGCTGCCATCAAGCAGGCCGCAGGATTCACCAGCAAGACTGAAGCAGGTACAGTCACATGACCTGGATTACAGTGATATGAAGTATAAAAAAAGTTTTTMCAGGAAGTACTGGTAACCTTTATCTGCACTGGGGGCGCATCAGGGGCCCTTGAAGATTTTGGTCAGACGAGAGGTATATACAGTATACTCTTAGTCAGACTATAAGAACTAACACAGCTAAAAAAAACACTGAATCTGGGAATAATGTGTTCATCACTGGTTAGAGTACAATTTGTAGAAGACATCTAGCTACATTTTTACATTTTGAAGTGTTGCATTTTGATTCAAGTGGATCGCAAACCCGGTAACTACTTCTCTGATAGAGTTCAGTGTGTCAAATCGGAGGGCCTGTTGTCCGGACCTCTGGCAGTCTCTATGGGGGTGCCACAGGGTTCAATTCTCGGGCCGACTCCCTGTATACATCAATGATGTCGCTCTTGCTGCTGGTGATTCTCTGATCCACCTCTACGCAGACGACACCATTCTGTATACTTCTGGCCCCTCTTTGGACACTGTGTTAACTAACCTCCAGACGAGCTTCAATGCCATTACAACTCTCCTTCCATGGCCTCCAACTGCTCTTAAATGCAARTAAAACTAAATGCATGCTATTCAATCGATCACTGCCCGCACCTGCCCACCCGTCACTACTCTGGACGGCTCCGACTTAGAATATGTGGATAACTACAAATACCTAGGTGTCTGGTTAGACTGTAAACTCTCCTTCCAGACTCAGATTAAGCATCTCCAATCCAAAATTAAATCTAGAATCGGCTTCCTATTTCGCAACAAAGCATSCTTCACTCATGCTGCCAAACATACCCTCGTAAAACTGACCATCCTACCGATCMTCGAYTTCGGCGTTGTYATTTATAAAATAGCCTCCAACACTCTACTCAACAARTTGGATGCAGTCTATCACAGTGCCATCCGTTCACCAAAGCCCCATATACTACCCACCACTGCAACCTGTACGCTCTCGTTGGCTGGCCCTCGCTTCATACTCGTCGCCAAACCCACTGGCTCTAGGTCATCTACAAGTCACTGCTAGGTCGCCTTTCCTTCCAGTTCTCTGCTGCCAATGACTGGAACAAACTGCAAAAATCACTGAAGCTGGAGACTCATATCTCCCTCACTAGCTTTAAGCACCAGCTGTCAGAGCAGCTTACAGATCACTGCACCTGTACATAGCCCATCTGTAAACAGCCCATCTATCTACCTCATCCTCATACTGTATTTATGGGGACTTGCACATTCATCTTCTGCACATCTACCATTCCAGTGTTTAATTGCTATATTGTAATTACTTCACCACCATGGCCTATTTATTACCTTAACTCCCTTATCTTACCTCATTTGCACTCACTGTAAATATACTTTTTGTTTTCTTTTTTTCTACTGTATTATTGACTGTATGTTTTGTTTATTCCATGTGTAACTCTGTGTTGTTGTATGTGTCGAATTGCTTTGCTTTATCTTGGCCAGGTCACAGTTGTAAATGAGAACTTGTTCTCAACTGGCCTACCTGGTTAAATAAAGGTGAAATAAATTAAATAAAGTGTAAAGCAGCACTTTTTATGTTAATCACTTCCATCTATATCACGCTGAAATCAATAGAATGGGGGCAAACATTTGCGGTGTAGGGCTGTTTAAACAAACATTATTCAAAGGCCACACGGAATAACCTATACATGGTTGGTCAGATGAGAACTTGTAGAAGGCTTATATCTATATTTTGGGATGGCTGGAGGCTGCCATCATGGCAAAGGGAACAAACCACTTTTTCTGTTAGGTAACGTTGTCACGGACGTCTGAAGAAGAGGACCAAGGTGCAGCGTGGTGAGCGTACATACTTTTATTTTAATGATGTCGCCAACAAAACAATAAACATACAGAAACGACCGTGAAGCTTAACTCGGCTATAATGCCGCTAACAAAGATAACTTCCCACAAAGACAGGTGGAAAAAAGGGATACCTAAGTATRGTTCTCAATCAGAGACAACGATAGACAGCTGCCTCTGATTGAGAACCACACCCGGCCAAACACAAAGAAATAGAAAACATAGACATAAAGAAACTAGAATGCCCACCCTAGTCACACCCTGGCCTAACCAAAATAGAGAATAAAAGCCTCTCTATGGCCAGGGCGTGACAAACGTCAACAAATCACGACCCGCCATAGGATATAAACAGTGACAACTGTTGGCTGCTATTTAAGTGGTAATTTGACTGTAAAATCAGTGTATTGGTGTGTGGCCAGCAACTTTTATAGCGATACCACCCCAAACTATCTGTGCCATTTACAAATAAATGTATAGCTGTGTTGTAAGTCCTGTGACCCCCAGTGAGTATGACAAAAATGAACAGTACAAAACCATAGATATTGATCTGTTTTAAGCAATTGATATTGTGTTGACTATAAACTTTTTTTGAAGGATATGTAATTCCCCCCAATTACCATGTGGCAAAACGTCAGCTTGTGTAATGTAATGCATACTGTCCAGATCATGGAAAGTAACATAATATACATTCATTCGATATGGCAAAATAATTCAATATCTTAATTTAGGATGATAGCAAATGGCGCAAACGCTCAATTTTTTTTCAATATTCACATATATTTCTCACTAGTTTAACCATTTTAGAGATTTAAATGCTCTTAATTTAACCGGGGACTCTAGAAAGAGCTCCCCATAGTGATTGTGCAGCAGCCCATTCATTCGACTTCCCTAGTAACAGCTTAATATTAGTAGAGTTCAAAAGCTACTTGCACTCAAACCGTGAAAAGGAATAACCAAAGGAGGCCAAGATGCTAAAATAATATACTTAATTTAATCGATGCTCGAAAGAATAGAAAAGGTACAAGTGCAAGGTGCTATAAAAACAAGAAAAGGAGCATACCTAATATTAGCCTAGGAAACTGGAGACCTGAGAATACTTTACTCACCTCAGTAGGAGAGAAYGGCTGTGATGAGTGTCTACTCTCCACGCAGGAAACAGATGCTGAAGGACGACTGATAGAGAAACCAGGTGCAGATACTGGCTGTGAAACCAGAGGGTTATGCAACAGATTTAGTCAAAAACGACAAGAAAGAAAATTCTCTCTCTCTTTCTCTCTGAGGGCAGCCCAGCACCTGTTGTGGTTTCTTAAAAGAAGCCGTGGTAAAWTTCAAACAGATAATTCTGGCTGAACAAGTTTTAAAAGAGGTGTCAGTGGACCAGATGTTGTTGTTGTTAGGGCTGTCAAACGATTCAAACATTTCATTAAGTTAACTGCAGGGTTTGCTGTGATTAATCACGATTGCATTGTTGTTTTTAGACATAGATTATGTATTTAGGAAATTACAAAACTTCAAGTTTCTAGATCATTTTTTACTTCATTGGGCCTCTCTATTAGCCCTCCCTGTCCCAGTTAACAAARTCTTGGTGATGATGGAGAGAGAACTCTGGGACACAGCTACCACGATGTTTAATAAGTCCAGTGCTGCAGAGTGAAATAGGCTGTTGTATAACACATTGTTCTAAGGCCATATGGTAATGCTATGCTAAAGAGAGACCTCCATAGCAGTTATTCACACTAATTATCAAGAACTTGAAAACTTACAGCGAACAGACTTTCAACTGTCTTGCAAGTTGGGTGTTATATAAAGAGTGAAAACTCTGTTGGCCAATAGGTGATGTGTTGGGTGACTCTATCCTCTGGGGAGTTGTTGAGGGCTTGATGACAAACTGAGGAAAAGGAGGAAGGTGTGAACATGGCTAATTAGTCAGTGGATGAATATGATGGTTTAGAACTGTGATTACTTAGATGATCTTTAAGCTTTTACTGGCTGTTCTCTGACCTTTTGATCTCTGACCTTTGACATGGCCRTTCAGAAGCTTCAGTTGGTAAGAAAGGGCTTTAATTGTGTAGAAATTAGTTCAAATTATAGCTGTGTTAGAGGATATAGATCTTGGGAGTAGCAAGCAGTGGACATTCACTTTCTTTTTGGTGCATCTTTCTCTTTCTCTCTCTCAGAGCTGACGTTCTGGTTCTATGTGAAGGAGCATCTGAACCGCCATGAGGTGCAGCGGTTCTACTCCCTGAGACACATCTCCTCTGAGCTGGGCCGCGGCCGCGCCTGGCTCCGCTGTGCCCTCAATGAACACTCACTAGAACGCTACCTACACACGCTGCTCGCAGACGGCATACGCCTCGGGTGAGAGTGTGTGTCTGTTTGTATGTCTGTATTTATCTCAGGTCAGTGTGCGTGTGTGTGTGGAGTCTGGACCTTTCTTGCCAGTATATCTTATTTCTTTGTGTTTTCAAGTACTTTTTATGAAGACTGGGCGTTTATTCTGGACGAGGAGCGAGCCAGCATGCTGCCCACCATGGCTGCAGGTGAGAGCATTACTCAGATTCCTGTGGTGAAACACATTCATGTCTCTACCATTCAGAGAGCTACTTTAGAGTAAGCCATGAGTCACAGCTGAGTCACTTATTCCCTGTGTGATATGCAGTCAGTGGTGTAATGGAGGTTGAACGCACGTAAACGCTGTTTACTCAGCTTTTTTGTATTTTGCGTAAGTGTTGACCCACCAATACGGGAAGATGCATTGAAAGTATAGGGAGTGTTATACTTATATACTTATGTTATACTTATCTCCACGACCTGCAATCTGAGTTTACCCACCTATTGTGTCTAGTGCAGTGCTGATGGATTTGGATTTATGTAGCACTTTTCCAATTCTCATTGTTAGTTTGGGAGAACCAACTCACCTTATCCACTACCATTAGTGATGTGTGAACGACTAGTAACTAGACCCTCTCCTCTCTCTCCACCCTTCACACAGGACTAAACTCCATCCTGTTTGCCATCAACATCGACAACACAGACCTGAACGGTGTGACCCGGGCGGGCGGCTCCTCCTCCTCCGTGAGCCACCTCCTGAAGGAGTCCACCCAGGGCATAGGGAGCCTATGGAAGGAGTCGACCCAGGGGGTAAGCACTCTACTTCGAGAGATCAGCACCGTCACCGCTGTGGTGCCAGGCTTCACCCCTACACACTGCACCGACGGATCATCAGACCCACTGCCTATCCTGCCACGCAGCGTCTCCGCAGGTAGGGAGGAGACATTACAAGGAACTCAGACACTGAGGGGGACAGTGCATATAAACAATTATTTATATTCAGTTCTATTCATATTATTACTCAGGGAAGGAATAATACACCAACAAACATGGAGATGAAACTGACTACATGTTTTCTCTCCTCTCCAGACTCTGGCCTGAGGAAGGAGCGACGGAGGAAAAAGAAAATCACCAACATCATCTCCTTCGACGACCTGGATGGGGGAGCGGAGGATGAGGAAGAGGTGGGGGGGGGGACTGTCACCCTCAGGAAGAGCACCACTGCTCCTCAGGTCAGTCTGGAGGAGGGTATTTACCCACTGGAGTCCTTCTCCCTCTCGCCTCTCCAGAACGGGCTGCCCGATCCTGGGATAGTCAGCTGGGCCGGGTCTCATCCTTTCTCCAGAGCTCTGCCAGACACCAAGATTATTGATAATGATGAGGAGGAGGAAGAGGTATACAAGAGTAGGCCACAGCCACAGAGCCCTTTTCATGGCACGGCCAACGCTGACCAGTGAGTAACCATGGAGACTAAGGATTATACATCATCTAGCACTTTCTTAACTATACAATAAGCAAGGAGAGAAACTCCTAATCAAGAATTGATATAAACAGGTGTACTTTATCTGTGTTGTAACGTGTGTGTCTGTTACAGAGTGTCAACGTGGAGTGCCCTGCAGGCCATAACTGATAATGACAGTTCAGACATCCTCATTCCTGTGGCCTCCAGCCACTCCTACGCTCAGCCAGGTGAGGCTCCTCTCCTCTACAGCAGTGTTTCTCAACCCAGTCCTCTGAGCCCAACAGTCATTTCTTACATAACCACAGAATTTTGGTTATAATGTGTTGGTTCATATGTGTTCATTTTTGGGGATAGTTTCTATAGCAACAGCAGACTGGCGTTAAAAGAGAATAGTGGGCGAGGTTGCTTAGTGATAAAGCTCATGAGAAAACGGAGTGTAAATTTACTAAGCTTTTGTAGAATATGGAAAGCATTAAACCCAGACAGATACGTCAGCATTTAGGTACTTTCTCTCTCTCTCATTGTTTTTCACTTTCATTTTGTTTCAGTCGGCTCAGTGAAAGATACGGTTGCATTTCCTGTACAGACAGATTCCACAGGTCCAGTCGGCGACTACGAGACGACCAGATCCCAGCTACAGTTCAAGTAAGTTGTCAGTCCATTTTACATAAGCATCATCTTAACAAGGGTGGGAGGAAAACTGCACTCAGATCAATAATTTTGAGTTCAAAGCTCATCACTATGCTAAGGACCCTGGGTCTTAACACCTCCCTCTGCAACTGGATCCTGGACTTCCTGATGGGCCGCCCCCAGGTGGTAAGGGTAGATAACAACATATCCGCCACGCTGATCCTCAACACGGGGTCCCCTCAGGGGTGCGTGCTCAGTCTCCTCCTGTACTCTCTGTTCACTCATGACTGCACGGCCAGGCACGACTCCAACACCATCATTAAGTTTGCAGATGACACAACAGTTTTAGGATTGATTACTGAGACAGCCTATAGAGAGACAGCCTATAGAGAGGAGGTCAGAGACCTGGCCGTGTGGTTTCCAGGACAACAACATCTCCCTCAACGTGATCAAGACAAAGGAGATGATCGTGGACTAAAGGAAAAGAAGGACCGAGCACACCCCCATTCTCATCGACGGGGCTGTAGTGGAGCAGGTTGAGAGCTTCAAGTTCCTTGGCATCCACATCACCAACAAACTTACATGGTCCAAGCCCACCAAGACAGTCGTGAAGAGAGCACGACAAAACCTATTCCGCCTCAGGAGACTTAAAATATTTGACATGGGTCCTCAGATCCTCAAAAGGTTTTACAGCTACACAATCGAGAGCATCCTGACTGGTTGCATCACTGCCTGGTATGGCAACTGCTCGGCCTCTGACCGCAAGGCACTACAGAGGGTAGTGTGCACGGCCCAGTACATCACTGGGGCAAAGTTACCTGCCATCCAGGACCTCTATACCAGGCGGTGTCAGAGGAAGGCCCTAAAAATTGTCAAAGACTCCAGTCACCCTAGTCATAGACTGTTCTCTCTGCTACCGCATGGCAAGCGGTACCGGAGCGCCAAGTCTAGGTCCAAGAGGCTTTGAAACAGCTTCTACCCCCAAGGCATAAGACTCCTGAACATCTAATCAAACGGCTACCCAGACTATTTGCATTGCCCCCATACTCCTCCCCCCTCTTCTACGCTGTTGCTACTCTCTGTTATTATCTGTGCATWGTCACTTTAATAACTCTACCTACATGTACATATTACATCAATTACCTCGACTAACCGGTGCCTCGCTATTGTTATTTTACTGCTCCTCTTTAATTATTTGTTACTTTTATTTTTTGGGGGTCTTTTCTTAAAATTGCATTGTTGGTTAAGGGCTTGTAAGTAAGCATTTCACTGTAAGGTCTACCTACACCTGTTGTATTTGGCSCATGTGACAAATAACATTTGATTTGAGTTATTGGATGGAGATATATACGTAACCTCTCTCTCTCTGTGGTGTTACAGCTTGGAGCCCAGCCCGCTGGTCCAGAATGCACCTCTCTCCAGTGTACTGCCCAGTGCCACCCCTGGTCTACCCAAGTCAATGACAGTGGGTGTGTATGGTATACTGTACATGTGTTTGGTAATAAGAAGGAAATCCTGTATGATGATCATTTGGGCGGCAGGTAGCCTAGTGGTTAGAGCGTTGGACTAGTAACCGAAAGGTTGCAAGAGCGAATCCCCGAGCTGACAAGGTCAAATTCTGTCGTTCTGCCCCTGAACAAGGCAGTTAACCCACTGTTCCTAGGCCGTCATTAAAAATAAGGATTTGTTCTTAACTGACTTGTCTAGTTAAATTAAGGTAAAATTAAAATAAATAAAAAAATCCCTTATTCAACCAGGTGATGGCACTGCTGCGTCAGTGTGCCTCTGTGTACTCACGGTAGCCTACAGTTGACTGTAACAAAGGATGATATGAGTGAAACAGAATGGTACACTCAGAAAAGCATGTCTTATTTGATAGATTTCATTTCGGTAAACAACACAACCATTAATCGACATTTTGTCCGCTCTACTGTCTTTTCAAATCTTCCTGGAATGTAAAATGCCCTGATCCAGTCAACAGTTTACACACTGTCTCTGTTTTTGACTCCAGAACGTGATTTGCGTAATTTCTTAAAGCTTAAGAGGGTAGCCCGGCTGATGCTCATATTGATGCTGTTTCCTGTGTGTGGAACACACTAAGCCTGTAATGTGAGTTAGGGCAGGGGATCTGAGTGTGGCGGCACATTTAGACCCACAGGCACATCTATAGTCATGACTCACGTCTATAGTCGAACACTCACAGATTAGGGGCTCTCAAAAGAAGAGAGCTGTGTGTGTGTATTTGTGTTTGTGTGCTTTTGTGTACAGATAGAGAACATTGTGTGCAGTAAAAAAAACTAAAACATAATGGCGTCTGCCATTTAACCGGATCTGTAATGGGAACCATTGTCCAAATCCATACACTGCCTGCATCACACACAAACCCACATACGCACAAGCACACACACACAGTTGTAGTGCAACAGAGGGGCGCCTCTCTATAAAGCTCCCTAATGGATTGCCGGTGCTAACTTCCTGTGGTGAACGCATGGTTGTTGTAAATGTCACACCTATTTCTGGAGCACTGATGTGGAATTGGGAGCTCCAGATATAATGGGGCTCTCCTCTACCTTTCTTCTTCTTCCTCATCCTCTTCTTCACCTCCTCAACCAGGCACTTTGGGTTGTAAACCTACTTTTTGAAATGCGTCTGGGGCCAAACCGCGCTCCACTTCTTCGCGCTTCCCTACTGTTAATGTAGCCAAGAGCTGATCTGCATTATTCATTTGCTTTTAATTGAGTAAATACTTTGGTATTCATAAGGCTGCCGTATCTTGGCCCTTTTTCCATAGACCTACTTCTCGCAGTGCTATATATTAGCCTATATCCGTCATGTGAATACAGAGCTGTGCTGTGACAGTATGGTGCTAAAGTGTGTTTGTATCTGGGCAGAGGTAGTATATTAGTAGCCTGGCGGGTCCCATGCTCTATGTTCTGGAGCTAACTCGTGTGTAGTCATGACAACGACAGAAGAGTTGGCTACAGGCAGCACAGTACAGTATGGAACCAGGTTAGTATTTAGGTATCAGTCAGCTCCGCTAATGATGAGACTTAAATATGAGCTGAGTAAAAGAAATGTGAACAGTAAACACTTGTACAGAGATATATATCAATTTGTTTGTGTCTGTGTTTTGTTTGTCTCAGTGTTGTTAACGGTCTCTGTCCTCTGTCCACAGTGGAGCTCCGCCAGGCCATAGTAGCCATGATGAACAGGAAGGATGAGCTGGATGATCTGAACATGTGAGATCCTCTCTGCTAATGTTGGTGGGATGAGTTGATCTTTGAYGTGAAAAATCAAGGGGAATTAAGAGCTATGTATGTATGTGGGTTTTCTGAGAGTTGTGAGCAGACTGTGTATGCCAGTGTTCTGTTGTGTGTGTGTGACTGTATGCTAACAGTATTGTGCTGTTGTGTACTCCGGGGCTCCAGGTCCCTGCGGAGCCTGCTGGATGGGGAGATGGAGCACTCTGCTGGGCTGAGACAGGAGACAGATGCCCTGAGGAGACGCCTGGATGAGCTGGAGGAGAGACACACAGCCAAGGTCCAGGCTCTGGGCAGGTGGGTACCAGATCGCTGGTGGTTGTTGTTCCCAGTGGCAGCTTCCCATGGCTACAGTAGGAATATTGGTGGTTAGAGACAGACAAACCCACGCTCACTGGAAACAGTCTTTAGGAGTTCAATATGTGTGTTTTTAAGTGTTGAGTATGCTGCGATGTGCACTTTTTACATTTGAGTGGTTTAGTCTTTCTGCTCCTCTACGCCTTCAAGACAAACTGGAAACTCCAGCCACTCAAACTCAAGTGCTATCCTCCACCCAAATCTGGCCTGATCGGATCAATAGTAGCTAAAAATACTGACACTGGTAAATAAGCCCTCCCTATGTTTGTGTCTAACAAAGCCCAGTGGATGTGAGCTGGGCTGAGCTGCTCTCATAGAGGTACCCATATTGATTCAGCACAGTGAGAGGAGTGGGTACTGTGCTGGTTAAGACGTGGGCCACACACTGACTGAGGCAGTGCTTCTGACGTGCATTCTGAAAGTATTCAGACCCCTTGACTTTTTCCACATTTCGTTACGTTACAGTCTTATTCTAAAATGGATTAAATGCAAAAAAAATCCTCATCAATCTACACACAATACCCCATAATGAGAAAGCGAAAACAGATTTTTTTTTTTKTGCAAATATATATATTTTTTTAACATAAGTATTCAGACCCTCTGCTGTGAGACTCGCAATTGAGCTCAGATGCATCCTGTTTCCATTTGATCATCCTTGAGATGTTTCTACAACTTGATTGGAGTCCACCTGTGGTAAATTCAATTGATTGAACATGAAAGCCACACACCTGTCTATATAAGGTCCCACAGTTGACAGTACATGTCAGAGCAAAAACCAAGCCACGAGGTCGAAGGAATTGTCCGTAGAGCTCCGAGACAGGACTGTGTCGAGGCACAAATCTGGGGATGGGTACCAAAACATTTCTGCAGCATTGAAGGTCCCCAAGAACACAGTGACCTGAGCAATCGGGGGAGAAGGGCCTTGGTCAAGGAGGTGACCAAGAACCCGATGGTCACTCTGACAGAGCTCTAGAGTTCCTCTGTGGAAATGGGAGACCCTTCCAGAAGGACAACCATCTCTGCAGCACTCCACCAATCAGGCCTTTATGGTAGAGTGGCCAGACGGAAGCCACTCAGTAAAAGGCACATGAGGCCTGCTTGGAGTTTGACAAAAGGCACCTAAAGACTCAGACCATGAGAAACAAGATTCTCTGGTCTGATGAAACCAAGATTGAACACTTTGGCCTGAATGCTAAGCGTCACGTCTGGAGGAAACCTGGCACCATCTCTACGGTGAAGCATGGTGGTGGCAGCGTCATGTTGTAGGGTTGTTTTTCAGCGGCAGGGACTGGGAGACTAGTCTGGATCGAGGGAAAGATGAACGGAGCAAAGTACAGAGAAACACTTGATGAAAACCTGCTCCAGAGCGCTCAGGACCTCAGACTGGGGTGAAGGTTCACCTTCCAACAGGACAACCACCCTAAGCGCACAGCCAAGACAACGCAGGAGTGGCTTCGGGACAAGTCTCTGAATGTCCTTGAGTGGCCCAGTCGGAGCCCGGACTTGAACCTGATCGAACATCTCTGGAGAGACCTGAAAATAGCTGTATAGCGACGCTCCCCATCCAACCTGACAGAGCTTGAGAGGATCTGCAGAGAAGAATGGGAGAAACTCCCCAAATACAGGTGTGCCAAGCTTGTAGCGTCATACCCAAGACGACTTAAGTCTGTAATCGCTGTGAAAGGTGCTTCAACAAAGTACTGAGTAAAAGGTCTGAATACTTATGTAAATGTAATACTTCAGTTTAGTATTTTTTATAAATGTGCAAAAGTTCTAAAAACCTGATTTTTGCTTTGTCATTATGGGCTATTGTGTGTAGATTGATGAGGGGAAAAAACAATTTAATACATGTTAGAATAAGGCTGTATCGTAACAAAATGTGGAAAAAGTCAAGGGGTCTGCATACTTTCCGAATGTACGGTATGTAACACTGACTGACTGAGGCACATGTTTGCACGCACGGACACATACACACGTGCAGAGAAATCCTATTCCCTACCAGCATGGAGCTCCGGCCAGTCTCCCAGTGACGTTAGCAGAGCAGAAACTAGAACTCACCCAGGCTGGCGGGTAGGCACGCAGCCAGGAGAGAGCGGGCCTGGCCAAGGAGAAAGTGGTCCTTCTCTCTGTTTGGTGGGTGGTTAGAAGAAACCCACTGAGAGAAGACTAAAGAGAGATCGTGAGTTTTTCTTATTGACATTCAGCGTTTCCTGAAGGTTGTTGGGAATGGAATATTTTGATGTACTGTAAAGAAAACACCTAAGGTTTGGGCGGTTTTACTGTAGTTGTTGAGAGGATTTTAGTTGTTTTGCTGCTTTGTGAAGTCAATTATCCAGCTGTCTCAAGGGGCTACTGTACAGTTGAAGTTCTCCCACTTTGAACAATCTTCTACTGTACACTGTCTGCCTAACTTTACTGTGCTGTGGGCATTGAACAAGAATGTTTATGAAAGGAAAACCAAAGTACATGTTTGAAGCATTGTTTGCAGAGCATATAAATAAGGGGTTCTCAAACATCTCCTCAGTGAATCCCCTGAACTAAGTCACCTAATTCATCTAGTCAAGTGCTTGATGATTAGTTGACAATTTGTATCAGGTGTGCTATCTGTGGAATAGTTAAAATACATTGAACGAGAGGTTTGAGAACTCCTGCTCTAAATTGCTCTTAGTCTTCAACATCCTTTATTTTGGCTTTGTTTTGTTTTATCCTCTGAGTGTATTACTGTAATGTTTTCTCTAACTGGAGCAGCTTTATAGCATATGTTATTTTTTTWAACTGTCAAATCCAAATAAAACCTCTTTGACCTCTATCCCAGAAGCCCTCAGTAGAGGTCACAGGAAGTTGTGTTGCGTCTCTTCCTGCCTCTCACTCTCTCTGATATCTGGGCTTTTCCTCACGCCGTCTGAGACTCACTCCACTGATCCAATTTCACTAATGGGTTTAGAGAGCGTCCATTTAGACAGAGAGCTTTTTGGGCGGAATACCCTCCATGTTAAACGCCCTCAACCACACGTGCCGGTTGTATAATACACAGGAAGGTGAGTGCTGTAGGATGCCTTTGAAACTTTCAGGGACACTTGCACCGTAATGTAGAATGATGAACCCATATAAAAATGATTGTCTGCGACATATTCTACAGTTCCAGGGAATTGAATTTGGTCAGATACTGTGGATTTGGGTGGGGTTTGTGTAATAACACAGCTTCTACATTATCCTCATAGGATGTTCTCTACATTGTCTTTCCTGCGGGGACACCTTTTATATTACTTTACAGTACAACAGACGGCTACATAGTGATAAACTACATAGACCCATATGGCCTGTAGGTTGCTCTTATTATATAGATATACCTGTCTGTCAATATGGAATTTCTCTCTGTTTCTACGTCTCTTCTGTGTCTTTAGTTGTATCATTGTATCTCTACCTCTAGATGTAGAGGAGATGTGTGTTTGTGTTTCAGTCCAGTTCCTCAGGCGTCTGGTTCCTGAGCGAGCCATTTATAGTTTATATATCCTGCAGTACACATCCTGCAGTCAGCCTCTATCTCTCCAATGTAACATTAGACATGTACAGGAGATGTGTGTGTGGGCTTACACACACAAAGCGGACCTGTGGGATTGTGTGTGTATGTGAGACGGGCTTACATGAGTTAAAGCTAACCTGTGTGTTTGTGTGTGACTGTTAACCTGCCTGTGACTCAGCAGGAGGGCACATTCTGAGATCGATGAGACGCACCTGAGCCGTGGAATCCCCTCCCTCGCCTCCGGAACGCCAGACCATTTATTACCTTTAATTAAATGGCAGCGGAATTGTGTCTCGGCTCGCCGACTCCGATAACAACGGCCCAATCGTCCCACCGAGAGCTCATCAGCCGGCTTTCAGAGATCTCCCATCCCGAGTGTCCTTTGTAGGGGTAAAATGGGATGCGATAAGCAGGGTACAAAGAGCAGGGAGGAAGGCAGGTAGTTATTATTTACAGCACTGTAATTCTCTTAGATTCTGATTGATTTTCCCTCAAACCAACAGTAATCATCCGCACAGGCCCTGTAAGAACATATACCGCTACACACTTTTTCTGAACATACACACACACTTGCACCACCCTTGTGCACAGTCTCCAGTGACAGTAAGCAATCACAGAAAACCTGTAGGGCTGCATGTATAATCCAGCTCCAGAGATGGGCTGGGGTTTACAAGCCTGTAAGCCCGCCACATACACAGGAACCAACACAGTTACTGTTCCTGTCTGTGTAATGTTCCAGTCTGCTGCTCTCTCTGTCTGGGCATAGGCCTTGATTCTCTGTTTGTGTGTGTCTGCAGGGAGAACGAGGTCCTCAAGGTCCAGCTGAAGAAATACGTGGGAGCTGTCCAGATGCTGAAGAGAGAGGGGAGCCAAGGAAACGACACTGGTAAGACCACACACACACTCTCTACACTATCCAGGCGGTATTACAGCCGGCCGTGATTTGGAGTCCCATCGTCATCCGGGTTAGGGTTTGGCCGGGGTAGGCCGTCATTGTAAATAAGATTTTTTTCTTAACTGACTTGCCTAGTTAAATAAAGTTTAAATAAAATAAATAAATGTATCTAAACAGGGCAGGAGAAATATCTTCTCTTTTGCATGACAAGGTCAGTGTTGCGCCACCACTCAAGGACGTGAGTGGATAATAAGCCTGGTTTGAGATATGCCTCTGTGATACGTAATTAGTTTCCCTCCTTTTGTTACTTAGTCATTTTTGGGAATTTGGATAAAAGTGACTTTCTCTCATGTTGCCTGGGGATAAATCCACGCTGTGCAAAGGGTACAGAGATAAGACTGTTATATCAAAGGCAAACAAAATCAACATGGCAGATTATGTAGGGAGACAGAATGCCTAATGACATTTTGGGAGGAGAGACGGTGGTTATCAGTACTGTTCTCGGGTCCTGTCGACACTGGTATCTCTGGTATCTCCCTTCTACARAGACAGGGATTCTCCTCAGGCACTGTGTGGGACACCCGTAAGGCACAAGGATGCCTAGGATATCGGCCAATTTAAAACGTGACTTATGTTTTTAGAATCGTGATGTAATGTGCTTGTGGATGTTCAGCATTGTTGGGTTGTTTTTTAAGTGTTTCATATCAGGATCATTGCTTTTGTGTAAGTATCAAATATATAAATAATTGTTATATTTGTTGAAATAAATCATGTTTTTAGTTGAAAAAGGTGACTTGGCTTCTGCCACTAGTTAAGGGGAAACATGCACACAATGGTTAGAAAAATATCCCAGACACACACCATCTCATCTYTCAGGTCTCAGCAATTATGTAGTAGTCAGACTCATCAAATCTCCAACATGGATGTTTATGTCTAAAGTGACACGTGGAGCAATGCTCTGGGACACTGACAATGTGTAATAATGAATGGGCTTCCGGCAGGCTGTAGAATCCTGACTGAGGTTCCTTTTCGACACTAATCAAGGGCCTCCGCACAGCCACCGCCTGATGAATTACCCACAATCCTCCTCAGCCTTTCATGGTCCCCAGTGGAGTCTGGCCCAACAGTGTACATAGTGACGCTCTTGATATAAATATCCCAATTTGGCTTTTCCCTTGTTCTCTTTCGCTTTCTTCTTTCTCTCTCTCTCCCTCGCTCGCTCGCTCGCTCTCTCTCTCTCAAATCAAATACATTTTCAGCAGATGTCACAAAGTGCTATACAGAAAACCCCAGCCTAAAACCCCAACCAGCAAGCAATGCAGTGTAGAAGCACGGTGGCTAGGAAAAACTCCCTAGAAAGGTAGGAACCTAGCAAGTAACCTAGAGAGGAACCAGGTTCTGAGGGGTGGCCAGTCCTCTTCTGGCTGTGCCGGGTGGAGATTATAAGAGTACATGGCCATTAAGGCCAGATTGTTCTTTAAGATGTTCAAACGTTCATAGATGACCAGCAGGGTCAAATAGTAATCACAGTTATTGTAGAGGGTGCAACAGGTCAGTACCTCGGTAGTAAATGTCTGTTGGCTTTTCATAGCTGAGCTTTCAGAGATCGAGACAGCTGATGCGGTAGAGAGAGAGAGTCGAAAACAGCAGGTCCGGGACAAGGTAGCACGTCCGGTGAACAGGTCAGGGTTCCATAGCCGCAGGCAGWACAGTTGAAACTGGAGCAGTAGCACGACCAGACTGGGGACAGCCAGGAGTCATCAGGCCAGGTAGTCCTGAAGCATGGTCCTAGGGCTCAGGTCCTCTGAGAGGGGAGGACCTCTCGCTCTTGCTCTCGTTCTCGGTCTCGTTCTCCATCTCTGTAGAAGTGTAGAACACAGGCATACTGAATCCCCTTTCCCCCCTGCATCCCTTCTGTCTCTATTGCTAATGATGTGCCATACTCCATCAGGCTTTGGTGTTGAGTTACAGCTGAAAGAGATGAGAGGGGAAACAATGAAATTGATGCACAAGCGCTACAATACAGGCTTTGTTTCATGTCCTGTCAACACTGTTCACCTGATCATCGCGCAGCCTTTTGAAACTCCTCTAATGATGCAGCTCAATCCAGATGTCATCTTTTGAACGCAGCTCAGGCAGAGACAGGCTACTGACAACCCATCTGAAACAGCTTTCCTCTCGTTAAACTCGACGCTGTTTTCTCTTCCCTCCTCCTGACGTCTCGTCTATCCACGTTTGTTTGGATTCTCCCCAGCTGTTGCCGTAGATTGTGTGTGTCACGGTGTCTGTATGTTATTGCTGTGTGACTGACTGACTGACAGCGGCGTGAAGGGAAGGCATGCCACATTGTTCCCATGTGGCGTGTATCATCATGTGTGGTTATGGGATGAGACAGATTGTATGGGATGATTAGTATGGTGTATATAGTCAACTAATATGTCTCTCAGTCTTTAGGAAGCTCTTAGAAAATACCCTAGAGCCACTGGCATAGTCATGCTGTACAGTAATTCACAGTAAGCTATGAATTCTCTTGGGATATACAGTGCCTTCACAAAGTATTCACACCCTTTACTTTTCCCCCACATTTTGTTGTTTTACAGCCTGAATTTTAAATTAATTAAATGTAGTTGTTTTTGTCCCTGGCCTACACACAATATGCCATAATGTCAAAGTGGAATAATGTTTTTAGAATTGTTTTGGTACAAMGCTGAGGTATCTTGGGTCAATAAGTATTCAACCCCTTTGTTATGTCAAGCCTAAATAAGTACAGGAGTAAAAATGTGCTTAACAAGTCACATAATAAGTTCCATTGGCTCACTCTGTGTGCATTAATAGTGTTTAACATAATTTTTTAATGACTGTGCCCCACACATACAATTATTGGTAAGGTCTCTGTCGAGCAGTGAATTTCAAACACAAATTCAACCACAAAGACCAGGGAGAGTTTTCCAGTGGCTTGCAAAGAAGGGCACCTATTAGTAGAAAAAAAGCAGGCATTAAATATCCCTTTGAGCATAGTAAAGTTCTTAATTAACACTTTGGATTGTGTATCAGTACACCCAGTACCTACAAGGATACAGGTGTCCTTTCTAACTCAGTTGCCGGAGAGGAAGGAAACCGCTCAGGGATTTCACCATGAGGCCAATGGTGACTTTAAAACAGTTACAAAGTTTAATGGCTGTGATGGGAGAAAACTGAGGATGGATCAACAACATTGTAGTTACTCCACAATACTAACCTAGTTGACAGAGTGAAAAGACACCCTGTACAGAATACAAATATTCCAAAACATGCATCCTGTTTGCAACAAGGCACTTAAGAAAAAAAAAATACAACGTGTAATGTTTGGGGCAAATCCGATACAACACATTACTGAGTACCACTCTCAATATTTTCAAGCATAGTGGTGGCTGCATCATGTTATGGGTATGCTTGTGATCTGGGGAGTTTTTCAGGATAACAAATAAATATAATGGAGCTAAGCACAGGCAAAATCCTAAAGGAAAACCTGGTTCAGTCTGCTTTCCACCAGACACTGGGAGATGAATTTACCTTTCAGCAGGACAATAACATAAAACACATTGCCAAATCTACACTGGAGTTGCTTACCAAGAAGACAGTGAGTAGCTTGAAAATCTACTTGAAAATCTATGGCAAGACCTGAAAATAGTTGTTTAGCAATGATCAACAACCAATTTGACAGAGCTAGAAGAGGTTTGAAAAGAATAATGGGCAAATGTTGCACAATCCAGGTGTGGAAAGCTCTTAGAGACTAATCCAGAAAGACACAAATCTGTAATTGCTGSCAAATGAGGTTCTAACATATATTGACTTAGGGGGTTGCATAGTTATCTAATCAAGATATGATTATTTTATTATTCCTGATGTTTATTTATTTTTACAAATGTCACGCCCTGGCCATAGAGAGGGTTTTAGTCTCTATTTTGGGTAGGCCAGGGTGTGATTAGGGTGGGCATTCTATGTGTTATATTTCTTTGTTTTTGGCCGAGTGTGGTTCCCAATCAGAGGCAGCTGTCTGTCGTTGTCTCTGATTGGGAATCATACATAGGCAGCCTTTTTTCCTTTGTATTTTGAGGGTAGTTTTCTTTGTTAGTGGCACTATAGCCCTAGTAAGCTTCACGGTTGTTTCTTTGTTTCTTGTTTTGTTGGCGACATTTACATAAATAAAGGAAAATGTACACTCACCACGCTGCACCTTGGTCCGGTCATTTCCACGACGACGCCCATGACAACAAATGTTATAATTTTTCTTCCACTTTGACATTACAGAATATTTAGTGTAAATCGTTGACCAATTTTTTTTTATTTAAATCAATTTTAATCCCACTTTGTAACACAACAGAATGTGGAAAAAGTCAAGGGGTGTGAATACTTTCTGAGGACAATGTACTTCCATTTCTGAGCATGCAATACATATGAACATTTTCTATACAGAATGTTTAGCTAAACTCGCTGTAGGCTTGAGATATGCATCAATTTAGCAGTGGTTCCCCATATTTCAAGTATCAAATCCAATGAAGTAAGCAAAATCCGAGTACGCATAAACCAATGAAACACTGGCCACAGAGGCAGGATATGAGGGTCAACTTTCTCTGTCCCAAGGTCAGGATTCAACCTTCTTCATTTCATCTTTGTGATTCTCTCCTTCCAGTATCTGTTTACATTTAAGGTATTAATCTCAAACGCATATTATTTCTTCCTCTCCTAAATTAGATTTAGACGCTCTCTGACCCCTGCTAGATTAATCTGTGCTGGAGCGTCTCACTTCATACGCTTTAATACCTCCATTTATAAGAAGCCCTCGACAGGCGGGATTAATCTCAGTTCAGAAAACAGATTACGGCGGCAGTTAAAAACGAATCAACACACAAAGTGACGTTACTTCTCATGCTCCTTTGACAGACCGACAAGCTACTTAATGAAGGAAGCAACCAGTAGCATTTTTCACCTACGCGACTCAGGCCGCCAGAGAAATGTTACTAATTCATTACACACACACACACTGCCATATCTATCAGACCTTCCACGCCGTAGGGTCATTGGTGTGTGTGTGTGTGTGTGTGCGCCCACACGTGTGTAATGGTGTTTATTGTGTTTGTGTTGACTAATGTCAGTTCCTGGGGGTTGAGATGGGATGAGTGTTTATTAAACAGACGGTGCGTGTATGGGAGATTGGGGTTTGTGCCACCACCATGGAGCCTCTTAATGAAACAGAACTGTGTGTGTGTGTGTGTGTGCGTGCGTATTTATTTATTTTGCTTGAATAGAGAGGCTTGTTTATTAAACCAGAAAGTGTGTGTTGGTGTGTGAGAGGCTCTTTATTAACCAGCCGGTGTGTGTTTACCTGGGTGGAGGGGTGTTACAGAGACAGGTGGGCCAAGGTGGTCAGCTGAAGGGGACCGGGTGGGACAGCAGGTCTCATCACCTGAGCTGTACAGTGTTAATGAACATTTTAATGAACGACCGCATGCCAGAGATGGTTCAGTGTTATTGTGTACTGTAGCCTCCCACCTGGCCAATCTCATGAGGGGGAGATGATAGGGCATGAAAAGGGAGAGTAGACGGGGTGAAGTGGGAGATGAGGGGGTGGTTTGAGGGTGGCGGGGAGAGTAAGAGGGGACAGAGCCTCAGGCTGCTGCAGGGCGTCAGGTGAAATACCTGGAGGAGACCTCCGAGATGCACCTCTCTTCTACGTCCCCCGTGGTGTTTATCAGCTAGGCCTATCCTTCCAACACCTGGTCCCCTATGCACGCATGAACACACATATATAGACTAGAGCATACACCACACACACACACACACACACACACACACACACACACCACACCACACACACACACACACACAACAACACCACACACACCAACAAAACACACACACACACACACACACCACACACACAGTCAGTAAGGGATACAATCTGGCTCCAGTCTAGTGTATTAAAAGGGTAGCCAGTCATTTACTGCATGACTGCCCAGCCTGATAACCATTTGATATTCAGCACGCAGAGGAGAGGAGTGCCTAACACTGTTCAGATGAAAGGATGGGGAAAATGTGTTGTGGGCACGTAGGCTCTTCTTTACTAAACTTGTTTTGTCATTGTCACAAAGTCACTGGGTGGAGTAGCTGCGTGTGTTTGTGTGTGTGACTGTGGGAGGGAACTAATTCTAACTGCGTTTGTGTGCACAGTCTGTGTGTGTGACTGTGTGTGACCTAGAGCTGGGTGATATTGACAGAAATCACAACAAATTTACTGAATTATCACAATAACAATAAATGGAACGATATGTTTATAACATTTAATGTGCACCACAGTAATTTTTTAAATATTACCCTTTAAACTACTACTACTATTTTGAATGTTGTAGCTATCAATTGTTAACAATCACAAATATTAGCAAAAGTTTCATTTCAAACTTCATATTTTTCTATTAGGGCCCTATAGGTTATTTATCATAATGAACGATATCAGAAAAATGTCCACAATAAGTTGTCGGTGTTGATAATTTTAGGTTTATTGTCCCAGCTCTAGTGTGCACGCTGAGTGTGTGTTTTATAATCACACCAACAGCTGTATGTGTCAGCCACCTGCCGTTACTCAGATTAAACTCAACTTCAGAGGGCCTGCGCAGCACCGCTGCGGCAGCTCGCAAGATGGGCGGGGCTTAGTGATGTCACAGAGACGTCGGAGGCGCTGGGCAGTGACCATAATCAAAGTTAATCGGTGATCTCCCAGGGATACAGAGAGAGGTGATAATGAAATCAAGGAGACACCCTGCTGCCAGCAACGGTTTGGGTCTCACGGTGCGTCCCTTTCAGATGCATTGCACCTGTACTACCATTGCTGTACCTCAGTTCCACCTCGCAAAGTTTGCATTTCCTTCTCATTTAACTTCTCAAAGTATTGCCGTACAGGACTTTCCAACTGTTGGCAATGACTTAGTGGTGGAGAGTCGACTCCAAAATAATTGATTCCTCGACTGCTTGCACATCGACTCCCGGTGTCAACTCCCGTTTCTGAATATCACGATTCGATTTCGCAAGGAATCGGCTCCTAAGATTCACAATTTTTGAACGGAGGAGACTGATTAGTTGCCGTACTAATGAGAACACAAACGGTTAACATCTTTCATGGTGATCTAGCGAGGGATGCAGAGAGATGGGAGAGGCACAGGGTCGGACACCAGGCAGACAGTCAGAACCATGCACTAGGCCGGCAATCAAAAGCTGCATCTCGCAATGGAATTCCTTATCTCACAATTTCTTGGCTTACAATGTCTCGCAACTTCAGTAAACCAGGGCCTATCATCAATGAATAGCCTATGGTATTCTACACGCAACAGACCTAAGACTGAACACACACTCACATTATTAGTGAAGAGAAAGAGCATGAGAGCAAGCGCGAGTCTGTATCACATTAGTGGAAACCAAATTTGTTCTCAAGGCAGGTCTGCTGGTTTTGACTAGCAGAAGTAACTTTTTGTAGCCGGGTAAGAGAACTTACACAGCAGGTTAGGAGAATTAACGTGGCAGGTTAGGAGTATTAGGTTAAGGTTAGGAAAGGGTTAGATAAAATTGTCCCCGGCAACGCGACAACCAGCTCTGCCCTGAGAACTGTCTTGATTTCCACTAATGCGATGCTGCCAGGACAAGGGAGAGAGAGAAGGGGACAGGCAAACTGTGGTGCGCATACACTACTGGTCAAAAGTTATAGAACACCTACTCATTCAAGGGTTTTTCTTTATTTTTACTATTTTCTAGATTGTAGAATAATAGTGAAGACATCAAAACTATGAAATAACACAT
>NW_019942698.1:149181-193927 GCF_002910315.2 Salvelinus sp. IW2-2015
CCCCCCCCCCCGTGCAAGTGTAATTAAATGATCAGTTAGCATTTGATTAAAGCTGTGATTAAATGTGATTCATCATGTGTATCATCATAATCTGATGATATGGAACATGCGGTACATGTTACGCTACACACTCCAAATATAGGCTACATCTGCTGGCTCTTGATGTTCCATATTTTTATGTATTACTATTCCATTGTATCAATCAGATTAGTGTTTTGTTGTTCAAAGAGCTCTTTGAACTTGTTCATGAATTTTTAAAACCTGATGTTTTGTTATGGTGTTATCAGCTGAATCAGTTTTAATTGAGTGTGTTGTTTGATAGCCTGGCGTTGAGCCAGGCTCTTTGGTTTAGAAGTCACGAAGGGTTGGATTAGACCAGATTTCTCATCATAACGGGGAGAATTCTGTTTCTCCGTTTAATTTGATTCTGTTGTATTTTGCACAATGTTCAGGGCCTTACAGAATATCTGCAAACCATTGTGTCATATAACGGGGATTAGGTGTAAACTACTAAAGACTGTGAACCCAAATAAGGAAGATATTTGTAAAGCGTTGTACTTCTATCAAATTGTTTGTCAAATGAAAGTTAAGAGTCTATATTTTGGAAGAAAGGCATAGATACATTTTTCAAATCAAAGTCAAATGTATTTATATAGCCCTTCTTACATCAGCTGATATATTAAAGTGCTGTACAGAAACCCAGCCTAAAACCCCAAACAGCAAGCAATGCAGGTGTAGAAGCATGGTGGCTAGGAAAAACTCCCTAGAAAGGCCAAAACCTAGGAAGAAGCCTAGAGAGGAACCAGGCTATGAGGAGTGGCCAGTCCTCTTCTGGCTGTGCCGGGTGGAGATTATAACAGAACATGGCCAAGATGTWAAAATGTTCATAAATGACTAGCATGGTCAAATAATAATAATCACAKTAGKTGTCGAGGGTGCAACAAGTCAGCACCTCGAAATGTAAATGTCAGTTGRCTTTTCATAGCCGATCATTGAGAGTATCTCTACCGYTCCTGCTATCTCTAGAGAGTTGAAAACAGCAGGTCTGGGACAGGTATCATGTCCGGTGAACAGGCCAGGGTTCCATAGCCACAGGCAGAACAGTTGAAACTGGAGCAGCAGCACAGCCAGGTGGACTGGGGACAGCAAGGAGTCATCATGCCAGGTAGTCCTGAGGCATGGTCCTAGGTGGCTCAGGTCCTGAGAGAAGAGAGAGAGAGAGAGAGAGAGGAGAAGAGAGAGAGAGAGCAGAGAGAAGAGAGAGGAGAGAGAGAGAGAGAGAAGAGAGAGGAGAAGAGAGAGAGAGAGAGAGGAGAAGGAAGAGAGTAGAGAGAGAGAGAGAGAGAGAGAGAGAGAGAGAGAGAGAGAGAGAGAGAGAGAGAGAGACGAGAGAGAGAGGATAGAGAGAGAGAGAGAGATGAGAGAAGAGAGAGAGAGAGAGAGAGAGAGAGAGAGAGAGAGAGAGAGAGAGAGAGCAGAGAGAGAGAGAGAGAGAGAGAGAGAGAGAGAGAGAGAGAGAGAGAGAGTAGAGAGAGAGAGAGAGAGAGAGAGAGAGAGAGAGAGAGAGAGCCGCCGTAGGCAGACGTGGGCTCTCAAGAGAAGACAGGCTATGTGCACACTGCCACAAATGAGGTGGAAACCGAGCTGCACTTCCTAACCTCCTGCCCAAAGTATTGACCATATTAAGAGACCATATTTCCCTCAGATCACACAGATCACAAAGAATTCGAAAAACAAATCCATTTTGATAAACTCCAGTATCTAACTACTGGGTGAAATTCCACCAGTGTGCCATCACAGCAGCAAGATTTGTTGACCTGTTCCTCGGGCCGGACAAAGAAGAACAGGCAACCGGTGAAACCCCATACTTGGTTATATTTTTGTTCGTCGTGTCGGTATGATTGATATTAAAAACAAACACCTTGTAATACATCATATTTACTGCTTACTTATTTTAACATATGTGTGCTTAAACCTGTTGTTAATTGGTAATTAATCATCCCTGTATATTTTAGTTGTGACACTTCTAATTCTTATTGTTAAACTTCTATGTTATGTACTCTGTAATTCGTTTTGTTTGTTTCATCTTTTGTGTATTTTCTATCATTTGCTGCAATGTTACACAGTTCTCCATAGCCAATAAAGCCCCATTTGAATTGAATTGTATTGAATTGAATTAGAAGGATAGAGAGGAGAGAGAGGAGAGAGAGAGAGAGAGAGAGAGAGAGAGAGAGAGAGAGAGAGAGAGAGAGAGAGAGAGAAGACGAGAGAGAAGAGAGAGAGAAGAGAGGAGAGAGAGAGAGAGAGAGAGAGAGAGAGAGAGGAGAGAGAGAAGAGAGAGAGGAGAGAAGAGAGAGGAGAGAGAGAGAGAGAGAAGAGAGAGAGAGAAGAAGAGAGAGAGAGAGAGAGAGAGAGAGAGAGAGGAGGAGAGAGAGTGAGAAGGAGAGAGAGAGAGAGAGAGAGAGAGAGAGAGAGAGAGAAGAGAGAGAGAGAGAGAGAAAGAGAGAAGAGGAGAGGGGAGAGAGGAGAGAGAGAGATTCATTATCACACACACAGGACACCGCGGAGAAGTACTCCAGATATAACAGACTGACCCTAGCCCCCGACACATTAACTAATGCAGCAACCCAGACAGGAAGACCACGTCAGTGACTCAACCACTCAAGTGACGCAACCGTCCTAGGGACGCATGGAAGAGCACCAGTAAGCCAGTGACTCAGCCCTGTAATAGGGCAGAGAATCGCAGTGGAAGAGAAGGGGAACCGGCGAGGCAGAGACAGCAAGGGTGTATTGCGTGAAAGCCATCTTCTCTTGGGGGATGCTGATTTTTAGTTAGCTTTGCGACAGTATAAAAAATAAATTTCGGACTGTTCTTATTTTCCTCAATTAAGTTGGAAAAATAGGATSATCGAGCAGCAGTGAGGGCTCTTCGATACTGCACGGTACTGTCTTTCCAAGCTAGTCGGAAGACTTCCAGTTTGGTGTGGCGCCATTTCCGTTCCAATTTTCTGGAAGCTTGCTTCAGAGCTCGGGTATTTTCTGTATACCAGGGAACTAGTTTCTTATGACAAATGTTTTTAGTTTTTAGGGGTGCAACTGCATCTAGGGTATTGCGCAAGGTTAAATTGAGTTCCTCAGTTAGGTGGTTAACTGATTTTTGTCCTCTGATGTCCTTGGGTAGGCAGAGGGAGTCTGGAAGGGCATCAAGGAATCTTTGGGTTGTCTGAGAATTTATAGCACGACTTTTGATGCTCCTTGGTTGGGGTCTTAGCAGATTATTTGTTGCGATTGCAAACGTAATAAAATGGTGGTCCGATAGTCCAGGATTATGACTATTTTCCATCGTAAAAATTTGGCATAAGTAAAGGCTTTGATTTCTGGAAAAGCAGATGGAAAGGGGTCTTAGAAAAAACATATATTAGAAAAAGTCTTAGGGCATCAGAAATATAGTCGTGGCCAAAAGTTTTGAGAATGACGCAAATATTAATTTTCACAAAGTCTTCTGCCTCAGTTTGTATGATGTCAATTTGCATATACTCCAGAATGTTATGAAGAGTGATCAGATGAATTGCAATTAATTGCAAAGTCCCTCTTTGCCATGCAAATGAACTGAATCCCCCAAAAACATTTCCTCTGCATTTCAGCCCTGCCACAAAAGGACCAGCTGACATCATGTCAGTGATTCTTTCGTTAACACAGGTGTKAGTGTTGACGAGGACAAGGCTGGAGATCACTCTGTCATGCTGATTGAGTTTGAATTACAGACTGGAAGCTTCAAAAGGAGGGTGGTGCTTGGAATCATTGTTCTTCCTCTGTCAGCCGTGGTTACCTGCAAGGAAACACGTGCCGTCATCATTGCTTTGCACAAAAAGGGCTTCACAGGCAAGGATATTGCTGCCAGTAAGATTGCACCTAAATCAACCATTTATCAGATCATCAAGAACTTCAAGGAGAGCGGTTCAATTGTTGTGAAGAAGGCTTCAGGGTACCCAAGAAAGTCCAGCAAGCGCCAGGATCGTCTTCTTCAGTTGATTCAGCTGCGGGATCGGGGCACCACCAGTACAGAGCTTGCTCAGGAATGGCAGCAGGCAGGTGTGAGTGCATCCGAGAAGAACTTCTCCCAACCATCCAGGAACAGTTTGGTGACGAACAATGCCTTTTCCAGCAAGATGGAGCACCTTGCCATAAGGCAAAAGTGATAACTAAGTGGCTCGGGGAACAAAACATAGATATTTTGGGTCCATGGCCAGGAAACTCCCCAGATCTTAATCCCATTGGGAATTTGTGGTCAATCCTCAAGAGGCGGGGGGACAAACAAAAACCCACAAATTCTGACAAACTCCAAGCATTGATTATGCAAGAATGGGCTGCCATTAGTCAGGATGTGGCCCAGAAGTTAATTGACAGCACGCCAGGGCGGATTGCAGAGGTCTTGAAAAAGAAGGGTCAACACTGCAAATATTGACTCTTTGCATCAACTTCATGTAATTGTCAATAAAAGCCTTTGACACTTATGAAATGCCTGTAATTATACTTCAGTATTCCATAGTAACATCTGACAAAAATGTCTAAAGACACTGAGGCAGCAGACTTTGAACATTTGTGTCATTCTCAAAACTTTTGGCCACGACTGTACATCAAAAGACAAGAATGTTGACCTAAAGACCCCTGCCAACTAATATCAATACGTATATTTTGTTTTGGAGAAATTGCTTACCTTCTGTAAGTTTAAGAAATATTGCCTTGTGCCTTTTAATACCGTTACTATCTTTAAGATATTTTCACATTTCTCTCCCTCATAAAGGGAGCATAATGAAAGTTCACAGAAGTAAAGGTAGACCTACCAATTGGTTTTAGTGATTTTGTTTATGAATTATTAAGTGATTAAAACTTGTAATTCCGTTACCAAATTGGTAACCGAATTACCCAAAAATCTGTAACGGATTTACTGCAACTGAATTGGCTACAATGGGAAATCATAACAGTCACAAACCACAGTTGGGTCACCTGCTCCCTTCCACTTGCAAACTGTTATGTTCAGCTCATAACTGTTTTCGTTGTCTTTCTGGTGGTCAAACCAAGAGTGTTAAAGAACATTTAAAAAAATGTCCAACTTCATATTTATCAGCACCATCCCAACATCTACATATGGGGAAAATGTGTTTTACATTTAATTTTAATTTTTTTTATCCCTTTTTCTCCCCAATTTCATGGTATACAATTGGTAGTTACTGTTTTGTCCCATCGCTGCAACTCCCGTACAGACTGGGAACAGGCGAAGGTCGAGAGCTGTGCATCCTCCGAAACACAACCCAGCCGAGCCGCACTGCTTCTTGACAGTATGCCGCTTAACCCGGAAGCCAGCCGCAACAATGTGTCGGAGGAAACACCGTACACCTGGCGACCGTGTATGAGTGCATTGCGCCCAGCCCGCCACAGGAATCGCTAGAGAGCGATGGGACAAGAACATCCCTGCCGACCAAACCCTTCCCTAACCCGGGCGACGCTGGGCCAATTGTGCGCTGCCCCATGGGTCTCCCGRTCGCGGCTGGCTGCGACAGAGCCTGGACTCGAACCAGGATCTCTAGTGGCACAGCTAGCACTGCGATGCAGTGCCTTAGACCACTGCGCCTCTCGGGAGGCCCTGTGTTTTTATGTTTTGTAGTAAAACAGATATAGGAAAATAAGTTTGATCAATCATCAACCAATTAGTAGACAATTAGTAGCCATCTTTCTTTCTCTTTGCCTCTCTCTCACTTTCCAGTTAATGTCACATTTCCCAGCTTTTACTGACACCTACATGAGTCCCCTCTGCTTCCATTTACTGTAACCAGCATCCTCACCCACTGAGCACCGGCCAACACCGGACGTCATTGAAATTTGGTCAGTCCACCCTGGCGGACCGCACTGGACCAAATCTGAACCTATCATAGATGTATGTTTCATAAGTTTGGATAGTACAGTATAGTGAGTAGAGTACAGTACAATACAGTAGTAGAGTACAATACAGGTCAGTACATTAAAGAAAAGTAGATTATAGTACAGTAGAGCAGGTTCCCAAACTGTGAGGCATTTTTGGGGTTGGAACTCAGTCCGGCTTACAACTTACTCTTGAAAGTTGTAATAGTAGAATTCACTAATAGAATCCTCCTGTCATGTCAGTCATTGCATACCRTAGAGTTATTTATATGTCCAGATCAAGCCCATGTTTTTTAGCCCATAGATTTTGTTCTAATGTTTGAGTCACTTAAATACCACAYGGATACACATTAGACATGGCAAAATGTATAGAATTGCAAGAACATGAGCTGTAAAATTGCAAATCGTCTCTGCACCTCTTGGCAAAATGTATAGAATTGCAGGAAATAAGGTTTAAAACATGCAACATTTTCTCTCTGTCAACAAGAGGGGTGTGAACAGTTTGTGTCATGAACATGCTTGTGCCGATAGGGGTTCCCCAATGCTGGAAGGGGGACCTGAGTAGAAAAGTTTGGGAACCCCTGCAGTTGAGTACAGTATAATGTACTGTACTGAACTCTACTGATCTCTGCTCTACTCTGCACTGCGCTGTCCAAACTTGTGAAACATGAGGAGAATGACATTCATATCCATAATTATGCATCTCTGTGTAGTACAGATCAGGGACCCATGATGTAATTCCGTCACTGGGTGTAAATCCACTTCACATACTTCACATTCAATAACCAAAATATACTTTTTCAATCTCAATCTTCAATCCCATTTTTTTCTGCAGACATCTTTGAATCTTAATACAGAGCAGATATTGTGAGTTTTTGGAAAATGTGGTCGCATAAGAACCTGAGGTAGATTGTACACTAATTCAGCTACTGAAGATCACATCTGCACAGTTCTTCCACTAAATTAGTTTTTGTACATTTTTCTGTGGAAATTGTTCAAAGTAGTCATTGTACATAGAGCTGTATGGTTTGTTAAAATTTGAAATCAGTGTTTTTTTGTTTGGCATACATTTTTAAAGTGAAAAAAAAACAGGGTCAAAGCGTAATTCCATTACAGTGCAATTGTCCATATGTTTATAACATGCCAGGCACAGTGAAAAGCACAAGTGAGTTTTGCTTCAAGTCCTTAAGCATTACTTTATATAGGACGGAAATCAAATCTCTGATTAAAAACTGGAAACTGGCCCATGAAATCCCTGTCCTCCGTTCGAAATCGTCTGTAATGGTAGTTGTAGGGAGATTAAATGTTATTTATATTGGATTGTCTTTAGGCTGACCTCTTGACCTGATTAACAGGCTGGATTTGAGTAATGGGCCTCTGGAGATTCTCACATGAGAGAGAGAAGTAGCTGTGGAAGTAGCCTAGTAGAGGGAGAGAACAAAGAAGAGAGTGAGATAGGTACAGTATACCTGGTGTTTTAGCTGTGGCAAAACGTTCCTTTCATCCTCGCAGGTAGAGAAGTTTGAATGTGAGTGCTCTTCTTTGTGTTAGTCTGAATATGAAACACAGCGTTAGGGAATGTTGGGGCTGCTGTTGACACCTGCACAACACTTCCTGGAACTTCAGTGGCTAATGAGCGTGTGGCTGCCAACACAACAAGGCAGGAAATATTAAAGGCTGCTGTTGGAAACCAGGATCTTAATATAGATATATTATGTAATCAACAGATCAGCAGAGATAATTTAACAGACATGTTAAAGTAAATACTGAGACAGATAATCAACTGACTATCTGGGATATGTCAAAGTAGCCTAAATACTCAGTAGTTTATCAACAGAATAGCTGGGTAGAATTCACCTCTGTCAAAGTAAATGACTGTACTTTCCATACAGTGGTTATTAGACAACTTCTTTCACTGTCATCCTATCTAGAATGGTAGAGAATTTCTAATCAATGTACTATAATGGTAGAAGAGAAGGTAGCAGTAATCATCATTATGCTAACATAATTGTCTCCCTCTAATATCTAATGGAAGTTTAATTTCCATCATAATTGTCTGCCCTCCTGATTTAAATCAGATATTCACAGTGGTGTTTGTTAACCATAGTTGCTGCTTGTATCTTTTCTTTCCTAGTAGTGTCTGGACGTATGTGTGACGTATTAACGTTTCTTCTCCCACCTAGATAATGCATGGATCGCTCCTGCCTACCCATCCTGACTGCTCTGCTATGCCTTTAACCCATAGATGGCAGTGTTTCCATGACTCCATACGATCCCTGTCCTGTATGGTGAGGGGTGTGAACCTGGGGAGCAGAGCAGACAGGCCCTGACATCTCTCCCTAATGTAGATTTACCATAATGTTCTCGTAGGAAATGAGATGTACAGTGTTAAATAGTTTGGAAAGACATTTAAGACATCTTGCTCCGCTGTCTGCGATGACCTTGCTGTAGAACCACAGACCAAAACGTTTCAGACTGCCTTTGAGTAATGATGCTAATGATTGGGACCAGAAAATTCATCCTTTTCTCTATCTGGCACCTCTGATCTTAACCTGTTGATAAGTTGGCTTTGGTCTAACTGGACAGAAACGACTATATAGTAGTATTTCCTTTAACTGTTCACCCCGACCCGCCTCTGTGCTTCTTCCCTCTCTTGTCTCTCAATTAATACTTCCTTTGTTCCTGTAGCCATAGAGAGGCAGTGATCTGTTTAATTTCTCTTCATACATTTTTTATCCGCACAAAGAGGGGAGGCCGAAAAGGTTTTCTTTTTAAAAGGAGATGTCATTCTCTGTTGAGGGCTGTTAACTTTAAATGATCCTTGCTGCGGTGCTGTCAGAATTTCCGCGTCTCTTTGTGATGTAACGGACTGATGACGGCTAACTGAAGTTTTAGGAAAGTTCTTCCAGCAGGTCGCATCAGATCATCAGACAGGATGTTTAGGTTCAGTAAGTAACAACTCGTATGAGATGAGGACATTCATTAGTAGTCAGCGATTCTCACCTGCAGCGAGGCATAACACGGAACCACACACACATACAGTGCCTTGCAAAAGTATTCATCCCCCTTGGCGTTTTTCCTATTTTGTTGCATTACAACCTGTAATTTAAATAGATTTTTATTTGGATTTCATGTAATGGATATACACAAAATAGTCCACATTGGTGAAGTGAAATGAAAAAAAWWTAAAACGGAAAAGTGGTGCGTGCATATGTATTCACCCCTCTTTGCTATGAAACCTGTAAATAAGATCTGGTGCAACCAATTATCTTCAGAAGTAACAATTAGTTAGATTGCACACAGGTGGACTTTATTTAAGTGCCACATGATCTGTCACATGATCTCAGTATATATACACCTGTTCTGAAAGACCCCAGAGTCTGCAACACCACTAAGCAAGGCGCATCACCAAGCAAGCGGCACCATGAAGACCAAGGAGCTCTCCAAACAGGTCAGGGACAAGGTTGTGGAGAAGTACAGATCAGGGTTGGGTTATAAAAAATATCAGAAACTTTGAACATCAAGGAGCACCATTTAAATCCATTATTAAAAAATGGAAAGAATATTGTACCACAACAAACCTGCCAAGAGAGGGCCGCCCACCAAAATTCACGGAACAGGCAAGGAGGGCATTAATCAGAGAGAACCCGGAAGGAACTGCAAAGCTCCACAGCGGGGATTGGAGTATCTGTCCATAGGATCACTTAAGCCGTACGCTCCACAGAGCTGGGCTTTACGGAAGAGTGGCCAGAAAAAAGCCATTGCTTAAAGAAAAAAAATAATCAAACATGTTTGGTGTTCACCAAAAGGCATGTGGGAGACTCAAAACATATGGAAGAAGGTACTCTGGTCAGATGAGACTAAAATTGAGCTTTTTGGCCATCAAGGAAAGCGCTATGTCTGGAACAAATTCAACACCTCTCATAACCCCAAGAATACCATCCCCACAGCAGCATCATGCTTTTTCATCGGGCAGGGACTGGGAAACTGGTCAGAATGGAAGGAATGATGGATGGCGCTAAATACAGGGAAATTCTTGAGGGAAACCTGTTTCAGTCTTCCAGAGATTTGAGACTGGGACGGAGGTTCACCTTCCAGCAGGACAATGACCATAAGCATACTGCTAAAGCAACACTCGAGGAGTTTAAGTGGAAACATGTAAATGTCGTGGAATGGCCTAGTCAAAGCCCAGACCTCAAACCAATTGAGAATCTGTGGTATGAATTAAATATTTCTGTACACCAGCGGAACCCATCCTACTTGAAGGAGCTGGAGCAAAAATGGGCAAAAATCCCAGTGGCTCGATGTGCCAAGCTTATAGAGACATACCCCAAGAGACTTGCTGCTGTAATTGCTGCAAAAGGTGGCTCTACAAAGTATGGACTTTGGAGGGGTGAATAGTTATGCACACTCAAGTTTTCTGTTTTTTTGTCTTAATTCTGGTTTGTTTCACCCGCCCAAAATTGTGCATCTTCAAAGTGGTAGGCATGTTGTGTAAATCAAATGATATAATCCCCCAACAATCTATTTTAATTCCAGGTTGTAAGGCAACAAAATAGGAAAAATGCTAAGGGGGGTGAATACTTTCGCAAGCCACTGTACATCCAAACACACGCACACCGCTCTCCGAGGGTGTCTCAGGGAGAGTTGTGATATGCAGAAAGCACATTTCCAGTTCACACATGAGTATTAATACACACTTGAAATAGGACAAATATAAGCACCCACCAAATGATTATTATTATTATTTGAAGTGTGTGTTTTAATGCCCTCCAGAGTGACAGGAAAGGTCTTCCGTCAAATGGTGTGTGTGTTTGAGAGAGACTCCTTGTTCTCATAATAGCCCAGTGATAACATCAAAATATCACAAAGCCCTCTGCCAGCACTAATAGCACTCATCTCTCTCTCTCTCCCCTCTCTGACTCTCTCTTTCTCTCTCTCCATGTGCCACTCTCTTCCCCCTTTTCTTCATCTCTCTCTCTCCATGTGCCTCTCTCTTCCCCCCTTCTTTCTAAAAATAGGAAATGTCTAAATTACACTTGCTAATAGGATGCGGCGGCAGCTTTTTCTCTCTCCTTGTCTTCAGTCTAATTCTGCATCAGGGACAGAGCACATTTCACTTGATACCAAATGAAAGGCTTTTTCTTATCGACTGTTAAAAGAGTGACGAGGGAACGGGAGGAGTGTCTGAACTTCAGTTGGGGGGAGAGAGTGGTTTATAGAGCGAGAGGAAGTATGGTATATACAGCCAGATCCTCTTTTCCTCTTATCTTCTCCTTTACTGTAGTGGATGTCCCTCCATCCTCTTTAAACAGATACTAGTTAATAGTCCCCTCTGCCTCTAGAACTCCCCTCTGCCTCTAGAACTCCTCTGCCTATAGACTAAATACCAGGACAAGCCTCAATCCCAGTCACAATCGACTGTTAAAATGGAATACAATACACACCAGGCAACTCTCTGGCCTTCCTTTAGTTTCCTACAATGCAATGTACTTATGTTCTGAAAGCTTTTTATTGTCTGCAGAATGTTGTCTGGTTCTTCTCCTATCAGAATACATTGTAGATGTAAAGTTAAATCATGGTACTGTAACGGTTTTCTTCCAGGGGTGAAGGAGAGGACCAAAGTGCAGCGCGGCTAGTGTTAAACATGTTTAATAAAGAACAAGTGAAACACTACAAACAACAATACAAAATAACAAATGTGCAAAAACCGAGACAGACCTATCTGGTGCAGACAATCACAGAGACAGGAAACAAACACCCACAAAATCCCAACACAAAACAAGCCTCCTATATATGATTCTCAATCAGGGACAACGATTACCATCTGCCTCTGATTGAGAACCATATTAGGCTGGACATAGAAACAGACAAACTAGACACACAACATAGAATTCCCACCCAGCTCACGTCCTGACCAACACTAAACAAGCAAAACACATAATAACTCTGGTCAGGACGTTACAGGTACACTGTAGCCTAGATTGTGTTACTGGAAATCATGTTTGTGCATTCAGCCTTTCATTTGTTAGAAAACACATTTCATTTTGTGTATAGTACAAAACAAACAACATGACTATCATAGCATCCACGCACACCATATTCATATGATCAATCACCAACCTCATAGTCCTCAGCCATCTCTGTGTGTATTGTGGGAATTCATGTGTCTGATGGAGATCAGTAATGATCTTCAAATCAAATCAAATTTTATTTGTCACATGCGCCGAATACAACAGGTGTACTGTAGACCTGACAGTGAAATATTTACTTACAAACCCAACACTAGATATGCAATGCAGACACTCTTGGAAGAAAATGTAACTTTAAATGGAAAATGTGTTTGTCATTAAAAACCAACACATTGTTCTGGAGAGTCCCCTGCTGATTATAGAACCGTAGGTTTAATAAATTGTGACAATAAAATAATAAAAAAGCTTATAAGCAATAGAATCAAACAGGGTTTATTAAAAATAGACACAAACAAATAATAGAACATGTTTCAGTTTAATACAATATGCAAAAAAAAAAGATTTATCAATAATGATGCCGAAAAGGCTTTTGACCATCTTGAATGGTGTTTTCTATTCAAAACTTTGGAAGCTTTCAACTTTCCAGTTGAAATAATAAATGTAATAAGGATATTGTATAGATGTCTTAAAGCAAAAATATACAAATATAATACATTATCTGATGAAATTGCTTTAGAAAGGGGCACAAGACAGGGATGTCCCCTCTTCCCCCCTCCTGTTTGCACGCACTGGTAATTGAACTGCTTGCAGAAAGAATTAGACAGGACCCAAACGTAACAGGTATGAGTAATAGTGAACATGAATATAAACTCAAATTATTTGCAGATGATCTCCTGGAACACCTGACCAATATTGAAAACTCAATGCCCCCTTTGCTAAAATTGTTTTCAGAATACTCAATCTCAGGATATAAAATTAACGTGGGAAAAAATTAAATAATGGCAATAGGAAAAATATAAATAATAACTCATGATCTACAGCAATCCTTTAAGTGGACCACAAAAAATATTAAATACTTTGGATGCTTAATAAATGACAACAAATATATAAAGATAACTACTCAACAATTTGAATGCAGATCGAATTAAATAAAATAATCTTCCAGTAAATATTACAGGTAGAATAAACCTCTTTAGAATAAATGGCTGCCAAAGTTTTGGTATTTCTTTTCAGTAATACCAATTACACCACCGAAGACATTCTTTAGAAAAGTATACTCAGTCATAAGACTTTATATGGGCAAATAAAACTCATAGAATAAAAAGGAGTCTGAGGAGGGTTTTAACCTGCCAGACTTGGAATTGTATCAACTCGCTAACAAAGGCTTTTACTTGCGACATATAGTTAAATGCACTAAACAGGAATGATGGGTACATATTGAAGATGCGCATGCTCATCCCCAGCATATTTTTATGTGTCTATTTACAAAGGATAAACCTAAGAACATTTAACAACTTCATAGTTAAGAACACTATAACAATATGGAAGAAAATGAAACGTATTCTACAAGAACCAATACGACTCAAAAAACGAATAAAGCAATACCTCAAAGCACAACGCCTCTCCCCCATGTGACCTACTTGTTGTGTTTATGTACTGACATGTACAGTGCATTCGGAAAGTATTCAGACCCCTTCATTTTTCCCATTTTTTTTTTAACGTTACAGCTTTATTCTAAAATGGATAAAATAGTTTGCTTTTTTCCCTCATCAATCCACACACAATACCACATAATGACAAGGCAAAAACAGTTTTTTAGAAATGTTTGCAAATTATTTACAAATAAAAAAACTAAAATCACATTTACATAAGTATTCAGACCCTTTACTCAGTACTTTGTTGAAACACCTTTGGCAGTGATTACAGCCTCAATTCTTCTTGGGTATGACGCTACAAGCTTGGCACACCTTTATTTGGGAATTTCTCCCATTCTTCTCTGCAGATCCTCTCAAGCTCTGCCAGGTTGGATGGGGAGCGTCGCTGCACAGCTATTTTCAGGTCTCTCCAGAGATGTTCGATCGTGTTCAAGTACGGATTCTTGCTCGGCCACTCAAGGACATTCAGAGTCTTGTCCCAAAGCCACTCCTGCGTTGTCTTGGCTGTGTGCTTAGGGTCGTTGTCCTGTTGGAAGGTGAACCTTCGCCCCAGTCTGAAGTCCTGAGGTTTTCATCAAGGATCGCTCTACTTTGCTCCGTTCATCTCTCCCTCAATCCTGACTAGTCTCCCAGTCCCTGCTGCTTAAAAACATCCCCACAGCTGCTGCCACCACCATGCTTCACCGTAGGGATGGTGCCAGGTTTCCGCCAGATGTGATGCTTGGCATTCAGGCCAAAGAGTTCAATATTGGTTTCATCAGACCAGAGAATCATTTTAGAATAAGGCTGTAACGTAACAAAATGTGGAGCAAGGGAAGGGGTTTGAATACTTTCCGAATGCACTGTATGTGTAACTGATAGATACACACACACACAAACAACATGTTAATGTTTTTAAATGTTTAGTAAATAGTAAAGTATTTTGTCTGTAATGTATATTTTGTTACGTGTCGGACCCTGTTAAGGACTAGCTGTCGCCTTTGGCATCGGCTAATGGGGATTCTAATAGATCAAATCAAGTCAAACTTCTTAAAAACACAACCCTATGGAACAATCCTTGGATAGCTTTTCAGAATTCATAGATAAATTGGTCCMMATGGAAAACTAAAGGCATAGATACTGTAAATTACTTGGTAACAGGAAATACATTTATTCCATGACAGAATTAAAAAGTAATTTTTGACTAACAAATGTATATAGTTTCAAATACATCCAACTTAAAAGTTACATATCACAAAATTTTGATTTTAAATGTTTAGGGGCATAACTAACGAAATTACATTTAATGAAAATGTACGCTTAATCCAGTATAAACTTGTGTAGAATGTATTATACAAGAGACAAAATTCACAAATTCTACAGCACAATGGCAGAGTCATGTCTTAAGTGTAAAACTAATAATGACTCAATAATCAATGCTTTCTGGGAATGCTATCAAGTCTGGAAGTTGTGGGCGGAGCTAGAAAGTTGTCTGTCTTGGAAGACTTGGAATATGGTGGTGTAGTGAGATACCCAATTGGCTGGATGATTCTCTTCTCATCACTCATTTAGAAAAAATGTATATGAAAAACGTGGAAATCAATCAATCCGCCATCATTAACATAATAGAAAAATCTAATGATTTACTATTGAAATATGATGGGCAATCATGCAGGCACTAGGGATGGGGGTGTGAGCATGCTGGTCTGGACAGATGAGATGTAGTCATTGTTTGTGTGTGTTTGTAAATTGTTGTTTGTATATARAGTGAAAAAAATATATAAAAAACTGTAATATTATACAAAAAATACACAAAAAAATACATTGTTTAAAGCCATATTCAGGGTGCTTGATCAATCACCTGCCATCGTAATCCCATGCCTCCCTACCCTTCATCCTCTTTTTGTACAGTATAAGACGAGTCTACGCTGCATTTAAGGTTGAAGCACCACGACAGCATTTGTCTTCAGTACTAGACGGAGGAATTAATGATTTGACCCACTTTAACATTTGTCGTTAGTCATCTGCTTCCTTGAATTAAATTATGGCGGAGAGGCAAATTTATTGCCTGTGTGATCCTCTCTCTCGTGGGCAGGGCCAACCGCCCTTTCCACAGAGTCAAGACTATTAACAAAATAACCAAAACGCAGTTAGATTGACTTTTGAAAATGACAGTCAATTAACGATGCAGCATCTGCAAGCATCGCAAAGCGGGAAGGGGAATCTACGGTGATCGCTCTCTGATGAAGAATGCAGTTTGTCGCTAATGAGAGAGGCAGTTTATTTCTGTGAAGCTGGCTGTTCAGTCATTGTCTAAGTGGCAAGAGCTAATCATTTTGGGTCATCGCTGTTTGAACCGTTATTGATGATGTCGTTGTTGTTGTTGTCACCAGTGACCTCAAGACCCCTTTCCACAGCGTCAAGTAGGTTAACACAATAACCAAAACGCAATTTGGTTGACTTTTCAGTCAATTAGCAACGCTGCAGCGAACATCGTAAAGCGGGAAGGGGGAATACACGGCGTTGGCTGTCCGACGAAGAAGCAGCTTGTTGCTAATGAGAAAGGCTAGTCGTTCACTTATCGTTGATGTAACAAGAGAGCAAAGCATGCTGGGTCATCGCTGTCAGAACCATTATTGATGATGTTCTTGTTGTTGTTGTCATCAGTGACCTCTTCAAGATCTCATTGGTCAATAAATTAACCTTTTGTGTTTGAACAGGAGCAAAGGTCTTTTCACGCCATCTGATCTGTTAGACATGTCCTTATGGGCCAAATGTCCCTTCCCCCCCACCTGCGAATGATCATTGACAAAAAAATCTGTGTACCGGAACAAAGTACTTTGTTAATCGTTGCCTCCCACAGTCTGTTGACAGGTGCTACCATTTACTTTTTTATTTAACCTTTATTTAACTAGGCAAGTCAGTTAATAAGAACAAATTCTTATTTACAATGACGGCCTAGGAACAGTGGGTTAACTGCCTTGTTCAGGGGCAGAACGACAGATTTGTACCTTGTCAGTTCGGGGATTTGATCTAGAAACCTTTTGGTTACTGGCGCTCGAACCACTAGGCTATCTGCCACCCCTATGTTCGTCTGTTCACAAGAGATTATATCAACATTAGAGATCATCAGTACAAGCTGTGTCCTTTACCTCAGTACAATATAGAAGCTGTAATATCAGTTATGCGTCTGGTGATTTACCCCTAGATCGCAGTCTTGTGACTGGGGTGAGTCCAAGTTACAGTATTTGTAGTACTGTACCTGAGCTTGTTCATCAAATCAAATCATCAACTCAAATCAAATTTATTTATATAGCCCTTCTTACATCAGCTGATATCTCAAAGTGCTGTACAGAAACCCAGCCTAAAACCCCAAACAGGGTAGTAGAAGCAGGTGGCTAGGAAAAACTCCTAGAAAGGCCAAACTAGAAGAACCTAGAGAGGAACCAGGCTATGAAGGGTGGCTAGTCTCTCTTCTGCTGTGCGGGTGGCGATTATAAACAGAATGGCAAGATGTTCAAATGTTCATCAATGACCAGCATGGTCAAAATAAATAATAATCACAGTAGTTGTCGAGGGTGCAGCAAGTCAGCACCTCAGGAGTAAATGTCAGTTGGCTTTTCATAGCCGATCATTGAGAGTCTCTTCTACCGCTCCTGCGGTCTCTAGAGTTGAACAACAGCTGGTCTGGGACAGGTAGGCACGTCGGTGAACGGTCAGGGTTCCATAGCTGCAGGCAGAACAGTTGAAACTGGAGCAGCAGCACGGCCAGGTGGACTGGGGACAGCAAGGAGTATCATGCCAGGTAGTCCTGAGGCATGGTCCTAGGCTCAGGTCGAGAGAGAGAGAGAGAGGAGAGAGAGAGAGAAGGAGAGAGAGAGGAGAAGAGAGAGAGAGGAGAGAGAGAGAGAAGAGAGAGAGAGAGAGAGAGAGAGAGAGAGATGAGAGAGAGAGAGAGAGAGAGAGAGAGAGAGAGAGGAGAGAGAGAGAGAGACGAGAGAGAGAGAGAGAGAGAGAGAGAGAGAGGAGAAGAGAGAGAGAGAGGAGAGAGAGAGAGAGAGAGAGAGAGAGAGAGAGAGAGAGAGAGAGAGAGAGAGAGAGAGAGAGAGAGAGAGAGAGAGAGAGGAGAGAGAGAGAGAGAGTGTCAAGAAGAGAGTTATTCTCTCACTACAGGATACAGCATACTTAAATAATTCACCGAGGAGGACACAACCGGGGGATTTAAGACCAGGAGACAGTACTCCAGATATTACCAGACTGCACCCTAGCCCCCTCGACCGACACGATAAATAATATGCAGGCATAAAATTACTGGGAGGCTGAAATGGTAGGGTCAGAGACAAGACTGTGGCGCCATCCGATGATACCTCCGGAAGGGCAAATACAGGAAGGATATAAGACCCCACTACCACTTTGCCAAAGCACAGCCCCACACCACCTATAGGGATATCTTCAACTCCACAACTTACATCTGAACAAGGCCGAGTATAAGCCCACAAGATCTTTCCGCCCACGACAACCCGAAGGGGGCGGGCGCAACTCCAGACAGGAGAACCAGTGACTCAACCAATCAGTGACTCTACGCCCACCATCCTAGGGACGGCTGAAGAGACAGTAAGCCGTGGGACTTTCAGGCCCTGTCTGGTAATAGGTTAGTGAGGAGGTAATCTAAGATTTTCTCAGTGGGAGAGAGGGGTTACACTTGAGGGCTGCGTAGGCATTGAGCAAAGCGCACAGGGGCGGTATGTCAGGTTGCCACTCAGGGAAGCATTTCGTCTTCAAAGGGGTGAACATTCTTACACAAATCAGATTTTGTGATTACATCCTAGGGACAGTTGTACTGAAACACTCCAACTTCTAATCTAATATGACACTAGTCTATAGACTACTGGAAGTCGATGATGTTTCGAGGTAAAGATTAAAAGTTGAGCAAAGAGTCATGGTGCTCTTCCTACGATTGGGTAGCATAGATCCATGAACGCTTCTCATGAAAGCTTGATATGGTTAGGAAGCGAAGGTCGCTTGATACTCGTCCCAGATTGTTTAGTTGTTTCGTAAAATTTATTAAAAGGGGATAAAGTGACTAGATCGAGTATATTACGCAAGTGGGCGGCAAGTGCTTTGGTGTTTGTCGAACGTAGCGTCGTGTTAGGTATTGGTGCAGTACGAGAGGACCAAATCGGAAAGATAGGTAGGGAAGCACATGTATGCTTTGGTGGTTAGCAGTACCCTTGAATCAGTCTTTGCATTAAAGTAGAGGTGTAAGGGAGGCTAGCCTGGAGTAATATGATAAATTTTTTTTTGGTTTAGTGTAGGATTCTAGGCAAGGCCAGCAGCGTTTTTTTAAGGCACTAAAAATGAGCTGGAAAGTTTTTTTTTTATTTAGTGCTTTTATCCGGGTAGGGGAAATGTAGAGATGCATTGATGCTAGCTTCTAAGCCTAGAAGTACAAGCGGGCCCTCCCGGGTGGCGCAAAGTGGTCTAGAGACAGGGGGGGGGGTGCATCAAGGATGCTGTGGACTAGGCCACCAGAGTCTCTGGGTTCGCGCCCAGGCTCTGTCGCAGCCGGCCGCGACCGGGAGGTCCGTGGGGCGACGCACAATTGGCCTAGCGTCGTCCGGGTTAGGGAGGGTTTGGCCGGTAGGGATATCCTTGTCTCATCGCGCTCCAGCGACTCCTGTGGCGGGCCGGGCACAGTGCGCGCTAGCCAAGGGGGGCGGGTGCACGGTGTTTCCTCCGACACATTGGTGTGGCTGGCTTCCGGGTTGGAGGCGCGCTGCGGCTTGGTTGGGTTGTGCTTCGGAGGACACATGGCTTTCGACCTTCGTCTTTCCCGAGCCCGTACGGGAGTTGTAGCGATGAGACAAGATAGTAATTACTAGCGATTGGATAACACGAAAATTGGGGAGAAAAGGGAGTAAAAAAAAGAAATAACAAAAGCATGGATAAATTTTTCTGATTTTTGCAATGTTACGTAGATGGAAAAAAGCTGTCCTTGAAACAGTCTTGATATGTTCGTCAAAAGAGAGATCAGGGCTCGGGTATTTTCTGTATACCAGGGAGCTAGTTTCTTATGACAAATGTTTTTAGTTTTTAGGGGTGCAACTGCATCTAGGGTATTGCGCAAGGTTAAATTGAGTTCCTCAGTTAGGTGGTTAACTGATTTTTGTCCTCTGACGTCCTTGGGTAGGCAGAAGGAGTCTGGAAGGGCATCAAGGAATCTTTGTGTTGTCTGAGAATTTATAGCACGACGTTTGATGCTCCTTGGTTGGGGTCTGAGATTATTTGTTGCGATTGCAAACGTAATAAAATGGTGGTCCGATAGTCCATGATTATGAGGAAAAACATTAAGATCTACAACATTTATTCCATGGGACTGTGGCAGTGAGTAGGTCCAGAGACATGTTGGACAAAACCCACTGAGTCGATGATGGCTCCGAAAGCCTTTTGGAGTGGGTCTGTGGACTTTTCCATGTGAATATTAAAATCACCAAAAATTAGAATATTATCTGCTATGATTACAAGGTCCGATAGGAATTCAGGGAACTCAGTGAGGAACGCTGTATATGGCCCAGGAGGCCTGTAAACAGTAGCTATAAAAAGTGATTGAGTAGGCTGCATAGATTTCATGACTAGAAGCTCAAAAGACGAAAACGTCATTTAAAAAAAAACATTTAATTGAAATTTGCTATCGTAAATGTTAGCAACACCTCCGCCTTTGCGGGATGCACGGGGGATATGGTCACTAGTGTAACCAGGAGGTGAGGCCTCATTTAACACAGCATTTAACACTTCATGTGAAGTGTGTGTGTCTGTCTGTGGGGTTTTTGTGGTGGTGGGTATTGTATGTGTGTGCCTATAGAAAAGTCTACACCCCTTGAACTTTTTTCACATTCTGTTTCATTACAAAGTGGGATTGAAATAGATTGAATTGTCATTGATCTCCACAAAATACTCTGACGTCAAAGTGAAAATACAATTCTGCACATTTTTATAAATTAATACAAATAAAATAACTAAAATATAGTTGTTGCGTAAGTATTMAACTCTTTTGTTTAGGCAAACCTAAATTAGTTCAGAGGTCAAATGTGGCTTAACAAATCACATAGTAAGTTATATGGACTCACYCTAGGATGTTGACATGTTTTTTTTTATGACTACCCCTTACTCTGTCCCCCATACATACATATGTAAGGTCCCTTAGTCAATTAATGAATTTCAAGCACAGATTCAACTACAAAGACCAGGGAGCTTTTCGAAAGGCTCATGAAGAAGGGCAGTGACTGGTAGATTCTGGAAAATAACTTTTAGACACACTGTTGTCCTTTTTTTGTATGTTTTTTTTCCTTTTTCACCGAAAGGTACGCTTTATTGATCATGTTTTGGTTACTGTTGATACAACAGTAGCTAAGATGGGGGAGAAGTCTCTTCATAATAAWGTGTTATTCTGCCTTAACAACACTATCAACAAGGCAGGTCCTACAGTCCCTAGTTTTGTCGCACCTGGACTACTGTCCAGTCGTGTGGTCAGGTGCAACAGAGGGACTTTGTTGGAAAATTACAATTGGCTCAGAACACGGCATCACGGCTGGCCCTTAAATGTACACGGCAAGCTAATATTAATAATATGCATGTCAATCTCTCATGACTCAAAGTGGAGTAGAGATTGACTTCATCATTACTTGTTTTTGTAAGAAGTGTTGACAAGGTGAATGCACCGAGCTGTCTGTTAAAACTAGTTGCACACAGCTCGGACACCCATGCATACCCCAGAAGACATGCCACCACTTAGTATAATCAGGGGTGTAGTGCTGCTGGAACACACTGGAGCGATGAATCAATGTCTCACAAGATCACTTAATGAATGATTAATTAGTATTCTGCATAACAGCCTGAATGTAATAGCATACTATAATTTTTTATGTAAGACCCCAAAAAATGAGGTAGGCCTAATTTGATGTTTAAGGGTATTAAATCTACATTTTATTCAAGTCAATGTGTGTAGACATAGGCAGACGTTCCATTTGGATGATGCCTCTTTATGCATATAAAAGGATATTATTCAACAGGCTACTGTGCAAACGTTGATTGAGAAATTATGTAATTTTATGCGCTCCGGCACCTAAAAAAATTGCACTACACCACTGTGTATAATCGGTTAAATCTCAATGGCATTATAGCTACTCATCTTTGTTTAGACTTTTACTTACTTTGTGTAAAGGCTGGTCATAAAAGTATTTTGTTAAAATGGGTTACTTGTCTCTCTGCTGAACATAATATATTCCTATTGGGGTGGACTGAGAAGCTCAGTTCTGGTGACTTTTTTTAAAGGGACATTCTACTCCAAAATGAATGAAAGTATTCTGACACCATCTAATATATAATTTCCACATCCAGAAGGAGCCCAATAACACATAGGTAAAATGATTTGTTAAAATAATTTTTTAACATATTGGGCCTATGCATGGTCCATATTATCAGGTATGCTATTAGCAATAAACATGATCAGCTGTAGCCCGGCTGAGGCAGCAAAGTGCAAATAAATAGGCTGAAGCGTGGGGTTGCCTATCTGCATTTACCCCATTGGGCTAATCATTAGCCATATCCCAAATCCTTTAACTAGTTATTATCCTACTAAAGAATTTGATTTCCCCAAAAAACTAGCAAAAACACTGAATATAACAGTAATAATGTATCATGTATAATGTACCTGTTAGGGTAACTTGAGAACTCGCCACCCGGCCTGTACTTACCTGCCTGTACTTCTCACAGAAAACACTTCATGTCACAAATTTTCCGCCCACACTTTCCTTGGTTGCCACTACTCTTGGTCAACTAAAAATATGATTTGTCTTATCACAATCTTTTAAGTCACTCCCAAAAAAAGATTTTGAGCTAGAGTGGCAYTGTACCCCAAGTTACCTTACAATTGACTGGTGTTACATTTAACCCCACTCACTGTGAATTGCCAAGCAGTAACATGCTTAACCATGCTGCTGCTAAAAACTCAGCCTAAAATGGTGCAGTTCGCATATTTAGGAGTTGATAAATAAAATAGGAATGCAAAGCTGGGATACCCCTCTTTTTCACAAAGGCCATTAAAACTGCTGTTTACGTGATTTTCAGGATGTCTCATGGTCTGACTAACACCGCTGTAACTCAGCCACCTTCCACCGCAGATGCGGAAGGCCGACATAGGCGGATGTGGTGGATTGAGACACAGCCCATGCTAAAAATATCTCTAGCTTAAACTGACRGATTTTGATGGTGAATATTTTATTATGTTACTTAGATTGACGCACTGGTGTGTCAATAGACTTTTAAGGATGAACTTCTTATGGCTGCAATCCCGTTAACGGGATGATATGACAACAGCCAGTGAAAGTGCAGGGCGCCAAATTCAAACAACAGAAATCTCATAATTAAAATTCCTCAAACATACATGTATCTTATACCATTCTAAAGGTAATCTTGTTGTTAATCCCACCAAAGTGTCCGATTTCAAATAGGCTTTACAGCGAAAGCACCACAAACGATTATGTTAGGTCACCGCAAAATCACAGACAAACACAGTCATTTTCCCAGCCAAAGACAGGAGTCACAAAAAGCAGAAAGAGATAAAATGAATCACTAACCTTTGATGATCTTCATCAGATGACACTCATAGGACTTCATGTTACACAATACATATATGTTTTCGATAAAGTTCATATTTATATCCAAAGAGAGCCACGTCAAATAACATAAATACTCATCATAAACTGATGAAAGATACATGTTTTACATAGAATTAAAGATACACTTGTTCTTAATGCAACCGCTGTGTCAGATTTCAAAAGCTTTACGGCAAAAGCACAATATTCAATAATCTGAGAACAGCGTTCAGCCACAAAAGGAAGCCATACAGTTACCCGCCAAATTGTGCAGTCAACAAAACTCATAAAAAGCATTATAAATCTTCACTTACCTTTGCTGATCTTCGTCGGAATGCACTCCCAGGACTCCCACAAGAAATGTTCGTTTTGTTCGGCAATGTCCATCATTTATGTCCAAATAGCTATTTTTGTTAGTGTGTTTGGTAAACAAATCCAAAGTCAGGAAGCGCGTTCACTAAAAGCAGACGAAATGTCAAAAAGTTCCGTAACAGTCAGTAGAAACATGTCAAACAATGTATTGAATCAATCTTTAGAATGTTTTTAACATAAATCTTCAGTAACGTTCCAACCGGAGAATTACATTGACTTCAGATGTGCGATGGAACAGAGCTCCCTCTCATGTGAACGCGCATGGTCAGAGCATGGTCAGGTCATGATAGACCTGACTAATTCGTGTCTCCTTCGGCCCCACTTCACAGTAGAGGCATCAGACAAGGTTCTACAGACTGTTGACATCTAGTGGAAGCCGTAGGAAGTGCAAACTCATCCATATCCCACTGTGTATTCAATAGGGTCCTGGTTGAAAATCGACCAACCTCAGAATTCCCACTTCCTGTTTGGATTTTTTCTCAGGTTTTTGCCTGCCATATGAGTTCTGTTATACTCATAGACATCATTCAAACAGTTTTAGAAACTTCAGAGTGTTTTCTATCCAATACGAATAATAATATGCATATAGACTGAGGAGCMGGCAGTTTACTATGGGCACCTCTGTGCACCTTTCATCCAAGCTACTCAATACTGCCCCTGCAGCCATAAGAAGTTAAGCTATTATTTATTTTTTCTGGAGATATGGCCAAGTGAATCTAGTACAATATGGGCTCATGCAGCTGGTTTGTGGCCACATTGGAAATCTGTGATGGCACTATAACCAAAAATACTTCTTTAGACATGCCCCAGTTTTGTGGGAAATTCGGTGGATCTGTCACAGAGTCCAACATTTATTCCCATAGCCACTAGACTGTGTTCAAAATGACCATGAAGGTCTTAAGAGTATTTTATGATCATAATTATTGTCTATATCATTTGTGGGGTTCATTTAGTGGGTGTGTACGATTACAAAGTCATTTTGATATTGTTTAGAATGATTTTACCCTATTTTCTTTTAACAGGAAATCTGAATGGCAGCCATTTTATTAAAATGGACACCCTAGTTGACTGACATGTTTCCCAGATTGCCTCCAATCTTTAAAATGTTATCTAGTATTGGTGTACCAAGTTTGATACCCCCACTCATGAAGTGAAATGATCTCAGGTATATTTGGTTCTTATCCGCTGGACTTAATGTCTTTAAGCATGGTCAAGTTAATAATTATGCTCTGGATGATGTATTTAACTACCCAGACACATCAAAGATGCAGACGTCCTTCTGAACGGAGCTGCAGGACAGGAAGGAAACTGCTCAGGGATGTTACCATGAGGTCATTGGTGATTTTAAAACAGCTACAGAGTTCAATTAATTTWWWWWAAATTAACTAGGCAAGTCAGTTAAGAACAAATTCTTATTTACAATAACGGCCTACCAAAAGGCCTCCTGCGGGGACGCGGCAGGGATTAAAAATAAAACATATATAAATATAGGACAAAAACACACATCACGACAAGAGAGACAACACTACATAAAGAGAGACGTAAGACAGCAACATAGCAAGGCAGCAACACATGACAACACAGCATCGTAGCAACACAACATGACAATATCATGGTAGCAACACAACATGGTACAAACATTATATGGCACAGACAACAACACAAAGGGCAAGAAGGTAGAGACCACAATACATCATGCAAAGCAAACACAACTGTCAGTAAGAGTGGCTGTGATTGAGTCTTTGAATGAAGAGTTTGAGTGTTTTCTTGAAGCTCGTTCCAGTCGATTGAGAAGGTTACTTCTGGGGACTTTTTAAAATCACATTCTACTCCAAAATGCATGAAAATGTAATTACGTTGACAACATCTGAAATATAACTGATGCACGCCACTGCACTGTAGGGAGATGATGAGGAGCAAGCAGTTGCTGTGCATTCGTGGCTCGTTCATGCCACTTCTCTCTCTGTTAGCTACAAATATACATTGTAACTTGTCACTCTGACCATTTTTTTTGTTGATACCCCTACCAGAGGTAGAACAAAACACAACCATGTTTTTTCACATATGTCTCCCATTTATGAAATGGATGGTTGTGTAAAAATATTTCACTGCAAAAGTGCTTAAATTTATAGATAATGTGACACACCTCTAAACTCTAAAGTGCAGAGTAATGCCTGGCTGGAGGGGCGATGGACCACAAACTCAAGTAACCCAATATTGCAAGCTCTGATATGGCTAAAATGTAGAATACAATTAGTCAATTGTATGCTCTACATACACAAACACACATCATTGGGATATCTTAATGCATCTTGGAAATATAGACCTGTAAATGCAGAGATACAATAGGCGGAAATATCAACTATGAATATTTTTGAAGAATGTAAGCTTTACTTTTTGGTAGCTGATTAATAGACAACTTTCCAACTCAAATTTGCTCTCATTCAGGGGTGCTGTCTGACAAAAATGCATACAGTTACACGTTGATGTTGTGGCTATTGTAATTGGCTCTAAGGAAAACAAGTGGGTTCAGACATCGAAATAAAATGTTTTGGGGTCCAAGGTTCCTTGAAGGATTTTGTATCTTTAACCCGTTCTCTTACAATTTAGTCAGGGGGCCACCACAGATTATCTTTGAGGCTACCCTGGATTTTGCCTCAAATCCAAAATGGCCACCATAATACCATTTAATGGATGTCAAATTACAAGTAAATATGAATTTTGTAGATGACTCTTTTTTTTGGACTAGTCATTCTGGACAAGCTGCAGCGACAAGGGCAGTATCCTTCATGAATGACTGGCAGGGTATTCAGGGCTGTGTGGTGGTCAGTTTCCATTTCTACCGCAGTTGGGTGCAGCCACTCAGCAGATGCAGCTTGCATTCCAATGAGACCCATTTACTAACTGGAATGTTATCGCAGCCAGAATGATGCCGGGGAAGTTTCACATTTTTAGTCATATGTACAGGATACACATGGTATACACCGTCCAACTAAATGCTTACTTGCAGGTTCCATCTTGAAATGCAACATCAATAAGAAATAATAAAAGATAAGAAGACGAACATAAAGTAAATGGCTCAGTAGAATAGAATATTATTATTATTTTTTATTTTTTTGTATAAGTATAATACAGGAAGGCACAATATATTGGATACTCCAGTAGTGGCATGGTTGGTTTTCTGGTTGTGAAGGAGAGTATGTGAAAGGGCTGTTACAAACAGGCCTTCCTTTAGATCTTTACAAAACCGAATTGACGTGTGATCTGTGTGTTTTATGTTGAATGTAGCAAAAAATCCTGCAGGTCACATATCCTACATTTTCCTTTATATTCCTTTGGAAGTCGGGTACGATGATTATTTGGCCAATATTTTCTGTGGGTAGTTGTCTTTGATTCCGGTCTGGGTCAGGCCCAGCAGGAGATGAGGAAAGTGACAGAACCTGTGAGGGTGACCTCAGGTTACCTAGAGGTTCCTTACAGTGTAGGTCATAGACTACGACTATGAATTGTTGGTTATGAGGGGTGGTGGTGCACACAGACCACTATCAGGAGGTTGGTGGCAGCTTAATTGGTGAGAACGGGCTCGTGGTAATGACTGGAGCGGAATCAGTGTGATGATATCAAATCCATCAAACACATGGTTTCCAGCATGAGCGCTCATGGGTGGTAGCAAAATAGGTACATATGAGGGCAATGCACACCAGCACTTTCCAGATGGCATTTTAGTTGTTGAATGGCCTCCTGACATGTCGCAGTCGAGTTCCATGGTGTGTCTGTATTTATTAACTGCCAGAGGGGGAACTGATGGTGGAGTGGGCCTAYTGAGGACAGTTCTGGGAGATTCAGGATGACATTGACATTGGAGGTGTGTTGGTTCAATGCGGTGAGCACCTGTCTTATGAGCTAGTCATCATATGTGGTTGCATCCTCCCTATACACCATAATGTCACCATARCTTCGTTTACACCTTGCGTTTACATGTGAGTATTGTGATCTGATCAATATAATCCAATCACTATCTGATCAAGGTTTGTCGCATCTATACATTGTATTAAAATGTGCCCCTATCCGTCCACTGTGTATGCATCTGGATATTAAATTACTTCACCAATAGAGCAGCTTGCAATGGAGCGGATAAGTGATTTAATCTTCATAGGAAAGTCGTTAAGAGCAAATTGTATTTTGCTGTAACAGCATGGTTTAATCATAATGAAAGATAAACACACACTGCTGCCAGTCACATTGTAGGGCGTGAGATGCAACTGAAATTTTGCGGGTGGGGAGAGAGCGAGTAAGGATGGGAGGAAGCTTGGCTTGAAGTRCTGGGCATCTTGCTATGACATGCATTATCTGAGTTAGGCCCACAGAGTTATACCTACAGAGGAGTGGCTTCTATGGGGGAACTTTTAATGTCTTGAAATTCTGAGGTGGTTTAACGTTGGACCAGAGCAAACGTTAGCYAGCTTGTGTGTGCAGAGCAGCACTATAAATAAAAACACGTCTTACCTTTTTGTAGTTAATAAATCCAATGTGAAACGTGACAACTATAGTATCCTTATTAACTAGCATTGAAAAAGTTTACCCATTCTTTTAAACGTTTCTTCCTAATTTCTGAATCATTCTTGTAACGTCATCAGTAGGCTACAGTAACCTATGCTTCAAAGGGGAGGGGCAGGTAGCCTACGCACACCCTCTGGCAAAGATTTCCAGATGGCAGGCAAACGCTGGAATACGTTTCTGAGGGCTTTGCATGGGCGCTTTGCCGCGATTGTTGTGGGACTGGRAAAAAATGCCTGGAACGTCAAAGAATGTTATTAACCGGATCCAACACTTTTAAAATAATGGTTATATTCCAGAACAGTATTGTTTCCGGTTCGGTCCCTAAAATAATTTCATTTTATTTTCTCCAGTTTTCGTTTCTGTTCCCTCATCCGGTTCCAACTCTTATGTGTAACTGTATGCATTTTTGYCAGGCAGGAATATACAGCAATAAATGAGAGCAGATTTGACTTGTAAAGTTATCTAATAATAATCATATACCAAAAAGTAAAACTTACATTCATCATACATATTCATAGTTGATATTTCCGCCTATTGTATCTTTGTTTACAGGTCTATATTTCCAAGATGCATTACGATATCCTAATGTTCTTTGTTTCCGTATGTAGGGCTGGCAACTGACCACTTGTATTCCACATTTTTACAATGAATCAAATCAAATTGTTTTTGTCACATGCGCCGAATACAACAGGTGTAGACCTTACTGTGAAATGCTTACTATCAAGCCCTTAACCAACAATGCAGTTCAAGAAATAGAGTTAAGAAAGTATTTACTAAATAAACTAAAGTTAATTTTTTAAAATAACAATACCGAGGCTATATACAGGGGTTACTGGTACCGAGTCAATGTGCGGGGGTACAGGTTAGTCGAGGTAATTTGTACATGTAGGTAGGGGAAAAGTGACTATGCATAGATAATAAACAGTGAGTAGCAGCAGTGTAAAAACAAAAGGGGGGTGTCGATGTAAATAAACCGGGTGGCCATTTGATTAATTGTTCAGCAGTCTTATGGCTTGAGGGTAGAAGCTGTTAAGGAGCCTTTTTGACCTAGACTTGGCACTCCGGTACCGCTTGCCGTGCGGTAGCAGAGTGAACAGTCTATGACTTGGGTGACTGGAGTCTTTGACAATTTTTTGGGCCTTCCTCTGACACCGCCTAGTATATAGGTACTGGGCTGTACGCACTACCCTCTGTAGCGCCTTACGGTCGGAAGCCCGAGCAGTTGCCATACCAGGCGGTGATACAACTGGTCAGGATGCTCTTGATGGTGCAGCTGTAAAACTTTTTGAGGATCTGGGGATCCATGCCAAATCGAGAGAGATAGAGAGAGATTAACATGCCGACCACACCGCTTGCGTTGCGAGTGTTTTAAAATAAATGTACACATAAACTCAGCAAGAAAAGAAACGTCCCCTTTTCAGGACCCTGTCTTTCAAAGATAATTTGTAAAAATCCAAATAACTTCACAGATCATTGTAAAGGGTTTAAACACTGCTTGTTCAATGAACAATAAACAATTAATGAACATGCACCTGTGGAACGGTCGTTAAGACACTAACAGCTTACAGATGGTAGGCAATTAAGGTCACAGTTATTAAAACTTAGGACACTAAAGAGGCCTTTCTACTGACTCTGAAAAACACCAAAGGAAAGATGCCCAGGGTCCCTGCTCATCTGCGCSAACGTGCCTTAGGCATGCTGCAAGGAGGCATGAGGACTGCAGATGTGGCCAGGGCAATAAATTGCAATGTCCTTACTGTGAGACGCCTAAGACAGCGCTACAGGGAGACAGGATGGACAGCTGATCGTCCTCGCAGTGGCAGACCACGTGTAACAACACCTGCACAGGATCGGTACATCCCAACATCACACCTGTGGGACAGGTACAGGATGGCAACAACAACTGCCTGAGTTACACCAGGAACGCACAATCCCTCCATCAGTGCTCAGACTGTCTGCAATAGGCTGAGAGAGGCTGGACTGAGGGCTTGTAGGCCTGTTGTGAGGCAGGTCCTTAACAGACATCACTGGCAACAATGTCGCCTATGGGCACAAACCCACCGTCGCTGGATCAGACAGGACTGGCAAAAAGTGCTCTTCACTGACGAGTCGTGGTTTTGTCTCACCAGTGGTGATGGTCGGATTCATCGTYGAAGGAATGAGCGTTACACCAAGGCCTGTACTCTGCAGCGGGATCGATTTGGAGGTGGAGGGTSCGTCATGGTCTGGGGCGGTGTGTCACAGCATCATCGGACTGAGCTTGTTGTCATTGCAGGCAATCTCAACGCTGTGTGTTACAGGGAAGACATCCTCCTCCCTCATGTGATACCCTTCCTGCAGGCTCATCCTGACATGACCCTCCAGCATGACAATGCCACCAGCCATACTGCTCGTTCTGTGCGTGATTTCCTGCAAGACAGGAATGCCAGTGTTCTGTTATGRCCAGCGAAGAGCCCGGATCTCAATCCCATTGAGAACGCCTGGAACCTGTTGGATCRGAGGGTAAGGGCTAGGGCCATTCACCTCAGAAAGGTCCGGGAACTTGCAGGTGCTTTGGTGGAAGAGTGGAGTAACATCTCACAGCAAGAACTGGCAAATCTGGTGCAGTCCATGAGGAGGAGATGCACTGCAATACTTAATGCAGCTACTTTTGATTTTGACCCCCCCCCCCTTTGTTCAGGAACACATTATTCCATTTCTGTTAGTTACATGTCTGTGGAACTTGTTCAGTTTATGTCTCAGTTGTTGAATCTTGTTATGTTCATACAAATATTTACACATGTTAAGTTTGCTGAAAATAAACGCAGTTGACAATGAGAGGACGTTTCCTTTTTGCTGAGTTTACCTGTTATTCAATMATTGCACCCACACTGCTCGCGCGCGTCAACGAGTGTGCGTAGCCAGGTGCTAAAATAGAACTTGGTTCTATTTCTGATGCTTAACGCGCTGAAAGTCCCACCTCTTCCATCTCCTCATTGGGTTTTAGGAGCATATACCCACGTGGGTGATTGAAAGATGAACTGAGGTCCGTACTCCAGTCCAGTAGGTGGTGGTAATGCACCTTAAAGTTGAAGGAGGAGAGATTACTAGAAACAAACTCGGGTTACCCTTTTATCTGTGGATTAATTGTCGGAGTAGAGGACCTTGTGCATTTCAGGTAAAATAACAACCCAATGTTTATATCCCAGGACAAATTAGCTAGCAACAGCAAGCTAGCTAGCTAAATTACCATAAATGTTTAATGCTTTTCGACCTGTCCCCATATTAATATAGTTGGTTCAGAGTTTGTTTTGATATTTCAAACTGCGTGTCCTGATCTTGTCCTGGTGTGGGTGAACAAAATCTACATGCGCACGATGGCACACGGATGCACGTGAGTGGTCTGGTCAGCATGTAACTCCGCTTTAATAGTTTGCAGCAGCATGAGCCCCGATGTTTTCCAACAGAGACATTTTTGTTTCAAAGTTTTTTAAATAATTGCTTTGATCTTGAAAATAATGAGGTTTTCTTTATTCTCTAAAACAGTACAAACACAGTCACATTCACACATGCAAACACACACAAACACACACACACACTGGCATGGTATCAACACACATTAACAAAACACACATGTAAACACACGTAAGCACAAAACATAGAAGCACATCTAACATCTCTCTCAATCCCAGTGTGGTAAACAAGTGAAGAATAGGAGATCATTATTGTGTCAGGTATTTACTTCAAATGCATATGTAATTATTCACACAGGCACAATAATAAGGATTTTAAATAGCAGCCTCCACATCGCTATGTAACTAAATTTATTCATTATCCTCAAATGTACATCTCAAAGAATCCAAACTTTATTTCAGATACGCCTCCAAATATAATATGCATACTCTAGCTTTGACTTATAAAACCAAATTCAATTGCTTTTCGTTGCATTTTCATAGGAGCAGCAATCACAGGTTTAGATTAAGTTTTCTCAAGGCATGAATCATTTTACAACTCCTTGATTCTCAAATTGGGTTGAGGTTTCTCATCTGTACCTGAGAAAATGAGGAGTTGATAATGCAGAAAACTGCTGAGTCGTTTCAGTAGCACAGCGGCTCTGAAAAAAAGACATACTATGTTCTCTATAACTGGGAACCATTTTACTACAGAGACATTGGTACCTATAATATCCAATTTACCACTGCCAGGATTGTGTGACATAGCGATGGTACCTAATTTCCCCACGTAGGCACTTGCAGTAGTGAAGCACCACTTTTAGAGAATGTGTGGCGGTTGCATTGACCGTGCTCATCATTTCTCTATCTGAATTAAACCAAGTGGGTCAGCTACTTCTCACATCCTCTTTTTGTAGGACAGGTAGCCAGTCCGTCAGTGTGGAAAGTGATCTATTCACACAAGTAAATGGCCTCTACGTTATGCACTGGGTAGTTATGTAGGAAACACTATTTATCCCATTCCCCTTATAGTACATTTACCCCTAGTCCCAAAACTCCTAATCAGTTTCCCTAAGGCCAGCTGAGATAGATGAAGGATAGGGCCAGCCGCCAGACAGTGTAGAGCAATGCTACATGATGGAGCTTCACACCCATGACAGCCGTCATGATAAATGGTCCCGGCTGGACGTTATTACTGACTCTTTATCTGAAGCACCACCGCAACGCATAATATTTTACCGCAAACACTACAGCAGAAGTGAACTCCTTCCTCTGCTATTCTTTCGTCCGCGCCACAATACGTTGAGCTACTCGGGGAAGCTGTAAGCGCCGGGGAAGCTGTGAAGCGAGCTGTAGCCTATTGCGTGATTGAGTCTATTATTAAAGAATGTGAAAAACTTTGTATATTTACTGCGTTTCATTAAATCATGTATGACTAAACAGTACATTCGGAAAGTATTGACAGAATGCTGATAATAATTTGAAGCATCAGGGAGTGCCGGCTTTTTGGTCTTGGTGGTGACGTCGGGTCCGGGGCCGAACCAGGGGGGTGCCTCAGCTGGCTCGTTGGGCTTCCACGCCCTAACTGTCTCGAGAGGTTTCCTTGCCCCGGTTGGCTCGGCAGGCTCCCATCCCACGTCATGCCTCAGCCGGATCGTCAGGTTTTTACGCCTCAGTCAGATCATCAGGCTCCCACGTCACAGCCGGCTCGTCAGGCTCCCTGTCCCAGCGGGATCATCAGGATTCACGCCTCAATCGGATCATCAGGCTCCCACGCCTCAGCTGGTTCGCCAGGCTCCCATGCCTCGGCCGGCCCGTCAGGCTTGTTCAGGTGGGACACCGGGTGGCGCCCTTGGGGGGAGGGGGCGTGTACTGTCACGCCTGCTCCCGCTCTCCCTCCCAGAACTACGCATTCCTGCCACCATTATTATGCACACCTGTTTCCCTCGTCACGCGCATCAGCGACTCAATCACCTGCTTTCATTACCTCCCCTACTGTATATCTGTCTGTTCCCGAGGTTGTTCCCCGCTTCAGCATTATTGTCGTCATGTCATTTTGTTTCCCCTGTTCTGACGCTGTTCCTGTTCTGTCACTTGTCCGTTCATTAAATGTTCAACTCCCTGTACCTGCTTCTCATCTCCAGCGTCGGTTCTTACAAGAGGGGCCTTTTATTGTCCCCAGCACAAGGTGCACCTGTGTAACGGTCATGCTGTTTAATCAGCTTCTTGATATGCCACACCTATCAGGTGGATGGATTATCTTGGCAAAGGAAAATGCTCACTTACAGGAATGTAAACAAATTTAGTGCGCAAAACTTGAGAGTTTGTGAGTATGGAAAATCAAGTATTTTATTTCACCTCAAGAAACACTTTACATTTTGCGTTTAGGTTTTTGTTCAGTATATTTTCGTTTTAAAGAATGTGTTTTGGTTTTATATAGTTTTTACACCATCCATTAACATCAACCATTCACTATAAAACATTTATTTATCAACAAAAAAAGCATAGCAGAATACAACAAATGCATCCAACCTTCTCCCCAACCCATGTTCCCTGAAAGTTTAGTTAGGAGCTCCTCCAGTTGACATTCTGGGCGCTGAAAGAACCGGGTATCCAGCAGGTCATTGAAGCATTCGCCTACATCAGCTGGTRAAACGAATGCGAGCGAGCCAAGCTTCTTGATCTCTTGGGCGTAATCAATGCCGCTCAGGTACTTTTGTTGAGAAGCATTTGTACTTTTCGATAAATGGCCTGTTTCATGTGAAAGAAGCAACCCYGGTGGGTCCCAGGAAACACCTTCATGAAGGCTTTAAAAGCCGCCGTCTCGAAGTCAGTCATGATGGAGTCTGGTTTCAGGTCGGGCGTTTCAGGCTCTTCAGCTCCACAACTGCATGAGCTTATGTTCCCTAAAAATATAAAATATATCATGTTAGACTGCATGTTTAGGCCTACATTTTGTATTGTTTTACTTTTTAACGAACACTTCAATAAAACAACATCTATAGTAATTGTTCACACATACCTCAGTCTTATTGGGCAGCAACATGAAGACCCGTGAATGGTGTACACCTGGCTGAACAAAGGACGGGTTGTCTTGAATGTTCCATCTGCAAACCAGTCCTTTGCGTCGCATAGATACTCCAAGTTGCGCGTGGTTGTAAAGATCAGAATTCTGTCTGCTGGAGGAGCAGCTCTCTGTTGTAGCCCTGATAGCTGTCAGGGATGACGAGTTCAGACAGGGATGCTGCGTTGTTCTTTTGTCAGTGGCTCTGCACCAACTTCTTCATGTTTTTCAGAGGGCATTTCTCCACAAATAGACTCAGGCAAGCTAAATGTGCCAATGTCCACAACTTGGTCGGTTTCTGTCTTGGTCTCCAGGCTTCTCTACTTCAGGCCATTCATCACCTTTTGAATCCGAATCCGAGCATTGTCTGGGATGCGGTTGTATTCTCCAGATAACTTGGTGATAACCCCATCAGTGAGCGTTACGCGACCTCGGCATTCGAATCTTCATATTCGGTGCTCTTCCAGAAGGACTTATTTGCCGTCTGTCGGTGTAGCCTTCATGCGCCGGGATATTTTATCCACTCACAGAGAGGATCAATTCAGATTACGAGTGTTTAATAGTCACATGTACAGGGTTACAGGTGTGATTGTCACTGTACCCTGCAATCTTAGGCTTAAAGCTCCAACATGCAGGACGAAGTGAAATAAAATAATGAAAATGGTAATAAAAAACTAGATAAATAGCACTATATACATAATAACAACTGTGGCAGTGATTAATAAATACATGTCCATTGGGGTGGAGGCAGAGTAAAGACTGATGAGGGGGTGRGGTGGAATGACCATAGGGGGGGAGCAGCAGCATGACCATTGAGTGAAATAAAAACAATAAAAATGTTAATAAAACATTTAAATAATATACATATTAACAACTGGGGTGGAGCAGCAGGAGAAAGAATGTCATGGGGGAGCATCAGATAATGTAAGTGAGTTGTGGGGGAGGGCTGTTGTGATGACACGCAAGGTTTTCTAGAATGTTGTCTCATACGTAAGTCCAAACTATACAGGCAAAAAATGTAGGCCTATAGCATTTTTCAAAACAGGTTCAAAGGCTAAAAAGTTTATTTCCTTGTAATTCATTTTATTCAATGGCTTCACCTGTGTCCTCGCCAGCCAGGGTAGGGTGGCACTTTACAACATTCCAATGTGAATCTCATGCATATTTTTGGATCTAAAATAGGGAACAATGGGAGCGATGATAGTTTGAAAAGATGCCCTTGCATTAAAGTTGAACCTCGGATAGATATTTAGTATAATAGCCTATACAGTCAACTCAAAATATGGTATTCTGTTCTTTTGAAATAGCCTACATTTTCTGTATCATAATGAGACTAAATGACACGACATAGGCCAAATGGATTTTGTGATGTCCTTTATTAAGGAAAAGGCAGACATTTTATATAAACATTGGATTTCTGTGGTCCAAATTTCATAATCATTTTCATTTTCAGATGTCAATACCAAAGCTGATCATTTTGACTTGTTTGAATTGGAATGATGTTAATAATGATAATAGTGATGATGGTGAGAGCCCAGTATAACCTAACCCTTTAATCATAGGCTATTGTTACTTTGTGTTTCTAAAATCACATTGTTTCCATTTCTATAGTCATGTGACAAATAGTCTGTATTAACTGAAACATCCAAATGTCAGCCTTTTAGCAGATCCATTTTTTCCTCATGAAATGTTTAATTTTCAGAACTGATAATATTCTGCCCATATGAACATGTTTATTTTAGGCCATATAAAGAACAGCTAGGCATGATTTAAGGAAAAGCAGTAAACAGACACAATGTGGTTTCACATTCTTTAATAAAAACTCAAACAGGCAATAGGCTATATAGTTGGCTGCACAGTTTTCCTGCCAAATAGGCCTACAAGGAAACTCAACATATCTCAATGAAGTTGATTGCGCGAGGAGGTCTGGAGGTCTGTGCGCTCCGGAGTACCTTCCACAAACATTTTTGCTCAACAAAAATACACGTCAGCCTCTTTATCACAGTCTCCCACCCAGACAACCCCGCCACGCAACGTCTCTCTTTCCCCCTGATTAACACTCAGTACTAATTTATTGAGAGGCACTTTACATTTCCCCCCAACACCACAACATGTAAGCACTGCACGTACACATAAAAAAATAAAATGGTGTGCTCCTCTTTACCTGGGGAGTGATTGGTTGTGAGATGTCCTCCCAGGATGAAAACAAACTAATAATGTCAACATTTCCCTTTGGGCTTTGGAAATTGCTTTGAAAATGGTGGGAGATTGGCTGGGAAAGTTTGTATTTTGACAGGGGTATTTGACATGGCTGGGTTGAATGAATTAACAAGTACTGTGTGTTTGTGTGTGTGTGCGTACACGTTTTACTATACTTGAGAGTACCAAAAGCCCTCACAAGAATAGTAAACCAACTAAAATTCAGAGAAGTGAGAACATTTTGCAGATCCTCACTTGTAAAAAGGCTATTCTAGGCTTAGAGGATCATTTTTTATTTAACAAGGCAAGTCAGTTACAAACAAATTCTTATTTACAATGACGGCCTACTTCGGCCAAACCCCGACAACGCTGGACCAATTGTGCGCCGCCCCCTGGGACTCCCAATCACTGCCGGATGTGATACAACCTGGATTGGAACCAGGTACTATAGTGACGCCTCTTGCACTGAGATGCAGTGCCTTAGACCGGTGTGCCACTCGGGAGCCCTCGAGAGGTTAGGGTTAGGTTTTATAGTAATCAATTGTTGGTCCCCAAAAAGTCCTCACAAGAATAAAAAGACGTGTGTGTGTGTGTGTGTGTGTGTGTGCGTGTGTGTGTGTGTGTGTGTGTGTGTGTGTGTGTGCGTGTAAAGATACACTTCTTGTTAATCCCACCACAGTTGCCGATTTCAAAAAGGCTTTACAGTGAAAGCACCACAAACGATTATGTTAGGTCACCGCAAAATCACAGAAAAACACAGCCATTTTTCCAGCCAAAGACAGGAGTCACAAAAAGCAGAAATAGAGATAAAATTAATCACTAACCTTTGATGATCTTCATCAGATGACACTCATAGGACTTCATGTTACACAATACATATATGTTTTGTTCGATAAAGTTCATATTTATATCCAAAAACCTCAGTTTACATTGGTGTTCAGAAATGCCTCCAAAATATCCGGAGAAATTGCAGAGAGCCACATCAAATAACAGAATTACTGATCATAAACTTTGATGAAAGATTAATGTTTTACATAGAATTAAAGATACACTTGTTCTTAATGCAACCGCTGTGTCAGATTTCAAAAAAGCTTTACGGCAAAAGCACAATATTCAATAATCTGAGAACAGCGTTCAGCCACAAAAGGAAGCCATACAGTTACCCGCCAAATTGTGGAGTCAACAAAAGTTATAAATAGCATTATAAATCTTCACTTACCTTTGCTGATCTTCGTCGGAATGCACTCCCAGGACTCCCACTTCCACAAGAAATGTTCGTTTTGTTCGGTAATGTCCATAATTTATGTCCAAATAGCTATTTTTGTTAGTGTGTTTGGTAAACAAATCCAAAGTCAGGAAGCGCGTTCACTAAAAGCAGACGAAATGTCAAAAAGTTCCGTAACAGTCAGTAGAAACATGTCAAACGATGTATTTAGTCAATCTTTAAAATGTATTTAACATAAATATTCAGTAACGTTCCAACCGTAGAATTCCATTGTCTTCAGAAGTGCGATGGAACAGAGCTCCCTCTCATGTGAACGCGCATGGTCAGAGCATGGTCAGGTCATGGTAGACCTTACTCATTCCCGTCTCCTTCGGCCCCACTTCACAGTAGTGGCATCAGACAAGGTTCTACAGACTGTTGACATCTAGTGGAAGCCGTAGGAAGTGCAAACTGACCCATATCCCACTGTGTATTCGATAGGCGATGAGTTGAAAACCTACAAACCTCAGAATTCCCACTTCCTGGTGGGATTTTTTTCTCAGGTTTTTGCCTGCCATATGAGTTCTGTTATACTCACAGACATCATTCAAACAGTTTTAGAAACTTCAGAGTGTTTTCTATCCAATACTAATAATAATATGCATATATTAGCAACTTGGACTGAGGAGCTGGCAGTTTACTCTGGGCACCTCTGGGCACCTTTTCATCCAAGCTACTCAATACTGCCCCTGCAGCCACAAGAAGTTAACCAACAATGCAGTTCAAGAAGTAGAGTTAAGAAAATATTTACTAAATAAATGAAAGTATATATATTTTTTAAATGACATAACAATAACGAGGCTATATACAGGGGATACCGGTACCGAGTCAATGTGCAGGTTAGTCGAGGTAATTTGTAATGTGAATATGCATAGATAATAAACAGCGAGTAGCAGCAGTGTAAAAACAAAGGGGGGTCAATGAAAATAGTCCGGGTGACGCTTAGCTATGATCTGGACTCTTGTTTTAACTGAACAATTAGAAATCCAGTGTCACCTAGAGGTGTGTGTGCTGCCTGTGTACCAACTGACATAACTCATCAGTATGCACTGGTCAGCCACGTCCAAACACTTTGATTGCTCTCATCAGATCATGTTAAATGGTCTWTTCCACGGGTTGTTGTTGTTTTAACAGAGAAGGAAAAAGTCTAGGTGGACTTTTTGTCCTGTTTTAGTTGGTGAGGTGTGTGTGCGGTGTGAAGTGTTTGGTGTGCGATTTCACGCCTGTGGATCGTGTAATTTTTGGCCATCAGTGCAGACACAGTCTCACTCCGATGGACCGATAAAACAAACACACACCCGCACACACACACTGTTGTCTGGAGGAGAGATACAGGAAGCAACAGACAGTGTGTGATGGGACTATGAAAGGAGATTGCTTTGATTACCACATTTTAATTAACCTCTCCTGCCTTCTCCCTTGTGGATCTGCGAAGTATGTCATGTCTACTTGCTTCTGTTATGGTTCTATATATATGTGTGTGTAGGTTTGTCCTTGTCTTTCTGCACCAAACCTTCAGGAACCTTTATCGGCCACTCAATAGTCTTATTGAGGGATTCTTAGAGAACATGTATAAATTGCCGCTGAGACTGTAGTAATACATTGTACCATGCTTCAGTACACCCACTGTGAAAGTGAAACATTTTCAAGAGAAAAGGGATTTCTGATGGCTGTGACCTACATGTTAGTCTCCACTTCATTGCACATAAAAAAGGGCTTGTTGTGAAAAAGACTGGATGCGAATATTATTTATATATTATTTAGACGGCTTCCCCTGTTTAACACTTACAGCTGAGCAGGAGGAATCACAGCTAAAGAGCCTTTCCTGGGAAGCCTTACATACACACGGCACACCACACAAACACTCATGTACATACGTAACACACACACACACCTACGGACAGATAGACACACACGGACGTACATAACACACTCTCACACTCTCACACACTCTGCACACACACACACACACACACACACCACACACACACACACACAAACACACACCACACACCACACACACACACACACACACACACACACAACACACACACACACACACAACAGCTGTGAGTTCCTGTTTAGTTTGGAACTCTCCTCCATATTAGGGGTTGTGTTTTGTATGATGGAAGTCCTGCTCCTTCTGTTCTTTCCATTCTCTCACTATTTTAAGAACAAAAGTCTCTGTTGAAAATTCTCTCACTATTTAAGAACAAATGTCTCTGTTGAAATTCTCTCACTATTTAAGAACAAATGTCTCTGTTGAAATTCTCTCACTATTTTAGAACAAATGTCTCTGTTGAAATTCTCTCACTATTTAAGAACAAATGTCTCTGTTGCCATTCTCTCACTATTTAAGAACCAACCTCTCTCAGGGCCATAACACTTGTCTCACACACACTCACACATGGCCTCGCAGACACACTGTTGCAGACAGGCAGCTGCTCAATATTTCTGCTCAGTTAAGTCAGTTCTTACAGACTAGCTGCCTTCCCAACTTCATAGAGTTTGTAACATCTGTGCATGCACACACGCTGCTTTAAGGTCCAATCTGGATTTCTTTGCTGAGTTAACTTCCTCTAAAGTTACTTCAACCTAGTTGAACTGACACATGTGGATTTGGTGACTTGTGAAGTGAACTTCACTGTTAAAATTGTTATTTTACGGTACACTACCGGCTACTGGTTGGAGTGAAAATACGGTAAATATACAACAAGTTACTATAATTTTTTACAGCTGTATTTAGGCAGTTTGCTGCTATAGTCGGATTACTTGGGACTCACCTACAATTTGAACCTCTTGGATGCCAGAGACCTGTATTTCCTTCCACATCATCAGGTCTGTGGCCATGACAGAGATGGCCACATTGATTGGCAAGGATTACAATTCTCTGACAACACCAACATAAATATAGCAGTGTTTAGGTACACTTAAAATATGTTGTACTTGTACCAACTGTAAGTGAGAGCATTGTACCAGTTGAAGTGGTTTATGGTTATGTTGATGAAGGTTGAGCACCTCTTTTGTCCACTTGCAGTCCTGCAATCTTTGTAAGAGTTGGTGACAAAGAGTTGCACTTTAAAGAGGTTACTCTGCATTTTACAGCCAACTATCTGACAGTAAATTACTGTCATTTCATAGAAGCTTTGTGATGATAACTTGTAAAAACACTTCACAAGGAAATCATTCTCTGCTGTGAGAACATTTGGTACTCAGCCCTACCTGGGATTTGAATTCACAGCCTCAACTTCCACTAACGGTTGGCACAAATACAACATATTTTAGACTGTGCCCCAAAGTATGTTAATGAGCACCCCGGCCCCAAAAGCCCCACCTACATTTCAAAGCGCATTGACGATTGTACCTTATTAAAAATATTGTGTAGAAATGTACCATTATACTAGGTTATCTGTATACATTTGATATATTTGTACCCCAGGCAACAACAGTGTACCTTAACTGTACCATTATTTTGGAGATTGTGTGGATATACTGTATGTTCTTGGTTATAAATATGTACAGTGCATTCGGAAAGTATTCAGACCCCTTGCTTTTTTCCACATGTCATGTTACAGCCTTATTCTTAAACGGATTAAAAGTAATAATAACCTCATAAATCTACACACAATACCCCATAATGACAAAGCAAAAACGTTTTTATTGTGCAAATGTATTACAAATGTAAAACGGAAATATCACATTTACATAAGTATTCAGACCCTTTAAGTACTTTGTTGAAGCACCTTTGGCAGCGATTACAGCCTCGAGTCTTCTTGGGTATGACACTACAAACTTGGCACACCTGTATTTGGGGAGTTTTTCCCATTCTTCTCTGCAGATTCTCTCAAGCTCTGTCAGGTTGGATGGGGAGCGTTGTTGCACAGCTATTTTCAGCTTTCTCCAGAGATGTTCAATCGGTTTCAAGTCCGGGCTCTGGCTGGGCCACTCAAGGACATTCAGAGAATTGTCCCGAAGCCACTCCTGCGTTGTCTTGGCTGTGTGTTTAGGGTCATTGTCCTGTTGGAAGGTGAACCTTCACCCCAGTCTGAGGTCCTGAGAGCTCTGGAGTAGGTTTTTATCAAGGATCTCTCTGTACTTTGCTCCGTTCATCTTTCCCTCGATCCTGACTAGTCACCCAGTCCCTGCCGCTGAAAAACATCCCCACATCATGATTCTGCCACCACCATGCTTCACCGTAGGAATGGTGCCAGGTTTCCTCCAGACGTGACGCTTGGCATTCAGGCCAAAGAGTTCAATCTTGGTTTCATCAGACCAGAGAATCTTGTTTCTCATGGTCTGAGAGACTTTAGGTGCCTTTTGGCAAACTCCATGCGGGCTGTCATGTTCCTTTTACTGAGGAGTAGCTTCCATCTTGCCACTCCGCCTGATTGGTGGAGTGCTGCATAGATGGTTGTCCTTCTGGAAGGTTCTCCCATCTCCACAGAGGAACTCTGGAGCTCTGTCCGAGTGAATATTGGGTCTTGGTCACCTCCCAAGACCCTTCTCCCCCGATTGCTCAGTTTGGCCGGGCCGCCAGCTTTGTCATTATGGGGTATTTTGTATGAAAAACAGCCCCAGACCATTATTCCTCCTCCACCAAACTTTACAGTTGTCACAATGCATTGGGGCAGGTAGCGTTCTCCTGGCATCCGCCAAACCCAGATTCGTCCGTCGGACTGCCAGATGGTGAAGTGTGCGTTATCACTCCAGAGAACGTGTTTCCACTGCTTGAGTCCAATGGTGGTGAGCTTTACACTGCTCCAGCCAAAGCTTGGCATATGCTCATGGTGATCTTAGGCTTGTGTGCGGCTGCTCAGCCATGGAAACCCATTTCATGAAGCTCCCGACATACAGTTATTGTGCTGATGTTGCTTCCAGAGGTAGTTTGGAACTTGGTAGTGAGTGTTGCAACCAAGAACAGACCATTTTTACACACTTCAGCACTTGGCGATCCCATTCTTTGAGCTTTTGTGGCCTTCCTCTTCACGGCTGAGCCGTTGTTTCCCCTAGACGTTTCCACTTCACAATAACAACACTTACAGTTGACCATGGCAGCTCTTGCATGGCAGAAATTTTATGAACTGACTTGTTGGAAAGGCTGTGTGCTCGATTTTATTCACCTGTCAGCAGCGGGTGTGGCTGAAATAGCCAAATACACTCATTTGAAGGGGTGTCCACATACCTTTTGTATATATAGTGTACTTATCCTGTAAAATTAAAATAGCTGACTTGCTACTGAGTTGCTGTTAAAATACAGAAAATATCATAATTAACAAGTATACTGTAATCAGAATACAGTTGCATACTGTCATTTTACAGCAATAACGAATTCAGTTGTAAAAATACAGTAAGTTTGATATTTACTGTAAAAAAAATAAACATGCGTTCCATAAGCACATCTGAAGTATCCTATACGAATAACTGTAATTGCAAGTGAGGCGTGATGAGAGTTTACAGGACGATCCAAAAAGTATCCAATTGCATTGCGATTGACTGTAAATATACAGCAAAACAGTAATACACTATTTATTTACCATAAAATTTATAATTTTATCAGTATCATAAAATGTACAGCAATTGCGTACAGTGTATCTTTGTAAGCACAACTTAAAGCATTAGTTGAAGCATATTGATTTGACTAAAAGTATGAAGTTCACTATACTAAATTGAAGTAACTTTAAGATTAAGTTAACTCAACACGGAATCCAGATTAGACTTGATTTCAAATTTCAAGGCAGCAGGATAACACACTTTTATGTTGACTCAACAAATCTTTTTTTAACAATGACCCATTTCAGTATGTTTCAGTTAAGTTGACTTTGGAAAATGAGCTGAAACAACTAAAAGGCCAAATAAGTGTTTACAGTGTACACACGCACGTACACTTAGCCATTCACTATGTCTTCGGTGTTTTATTATTAAGACCCTATTGCCGTGACAGGGAACAGAAATCCAAGTGAAAGAGAAACTCTGAGCTGAGGTAACTTGGCAATGTACTGTCAGCAGTTTTACTGACAAAGGCAGTCTGTGTGTGTATGTGTGTGAGGGGATATACAGGCTATTGGTAGTGAAAGATAAGCCTTAGGATTGCTGTGGCAGAGAGCTGTGTGCTGCTGGCTGGGGTGATAATGACCCTATCACGCCTGTTGACTCTCTCTGGATGACTGGGTGGCAAATCTTCTCTACGATTGTGTGTATTATGGCAGAACACACACACACACACACACACACCACACACACACACACACACAACACACACACACACACACACACAACACACACACACACACACACACACACACACACACACACACACACACACACACACACACACAGTGTGCCAATACACAAACAAACATCTCAGAAAAGTAGAGCATGTGTGCCCAATACACAAACAAACATCTCAGAAAATAGAGAATAATAACCCACTTAAAATAACAGATGTGGGTTTGGTTGAATTTGAAGAGAAAACTTGTCAAGATCTTTCCCTCACCTCTCTCGCCCACTCCACCCTGTCTCATTCCCCAAAATCTCCCCTTCATCGCTCTATAGTGATGAAAGCGGGACACAGTACAGGGTGTTCTGGGTCGTCGCGGTCACTGCCAAGGGGGCAGCATCGAGAGTATTGGGATTTAGGAAGATGAAATTGCTGGTTGGCGCCTGTCGAGGAGAGACCAG
>NW_019942698.1:193952-198686 GCF_002910315.2 Salvelinus sp. IW2-2015
AGCAATCAACCCTTTCAACACACATCTCCCAGTCTACACACACCTCCCCAGTCTACACACATCTCCCCAGTCTACACACATCTCCCCAGTCTACACACACCTCCCCAGTCTACACACACCTCCCCAGTCTACACACACCTCCCCAGTCTACACACACCTCCCCGTCTACACACATCTCCCCAGTCTACACACACCTCCCAGTCTACACACACCTCCCCAGTCTACACCACCTCCCCAGTCTACACACACCTCCCAGTCTACACACATCTCTCCAGTCTACACACACCTCCCCAGTCTACACAATCTCCCATCTACACACACCTCCCAGTCTACACACATCTCCCAGTCTAACACACCTCCCCAGTCTACACACACCTCCCGAGTCTACACACACCTCCTGAGTCTACACCAGTTTACACCAATGCAGGATGCGCAGACTAGTAGTACAAAGTTGGCTAGAACAGCAAGAAAGTTTAAAAATATCACACACACACACACACACACACACACACACACACACACACACACACACACACACACACACACACACACACACACACACACACACACACACACACACACACACACACACACACCACACACACACACCCCACACACACACATTTTTGTGTGTGTTTGTGTTATCTAACCTAATGTGGGACCTTATATATAAAGGTGTTAAGGGAGAAACGATCCATCTCTCCCTGTAGGAGCCACCGCTCCTCCAAGTCCCTCTAGTCTAACTTCTGTTGTTCTCCCTCCTGTAACTAGATTACACCATGTTTATAGCTGACGTGGAACCGCTGTAGGCCCATATTGATGACGTTAGCCAGCTAGAACTAGTAGTGATGAACCACAGTTTTAGGAGTATGTGGGGAGAGCCAAGCAGTGTGTCAATTTGATACAATAGTCTGAAGTTTTGAGAAACAATCTTTTTTTTATGTGAATCTCGGTGCAAAAAGACAGTAATTAGAGAAAATGGTTGTCATAACAACAATGTTTACTTGTTTACTTCCCCTGGTACATACAGCGGGTTTAGTACCTTAGAGAGGATGCTGTTTTAAAGCTTTCCAGGAAGTAACCGCTCTGCTCTCTGACCCATGCCTCCAACAGACAATTAGAGCTGCGTGAAAAAAAACGGCCCATCAAACAGTTGTTGGCTTTTACTTTAACTACCGACAAGACAATACTCCTCTGCATAATAATCCAGTGATAATAGTGTGTGTGTGTTTGTTTATTGTTGCCCCAGGCATATCAAACACTTCTTATTATTAATATGACTCATTATGTTGGGAGGCAGGTAGCATAGTGGTTAGAGCGTTTAGCCAGGAACCAGAAGGTAGCTCGCTCGAATCCCCGAGCCGACATGTTGAAAAAAAGTTGATGTGCCCTTGAGCAAGGCACTTAATCCTAATTGCTCCTGGGTCACTGTTGTTAATGGCAGACCCTGGCCGGGACCCCTCTTTCCGGGGATGTCTCAGAGGGCGTTAGAATTTGTGCAAAAAACACATTTCCATTTCACACATGCATATCATACACAATTGTACATGTGTGAAACAGGACAAATATAAACACCCATCAAATTATTATTATTCCCAAAGTAATTGTTTGCCTCTCTCTCCCCCCTCTCTCTCCCCCCTCTCTCTCCAGCTCTCCCCATGGTGAGGAACTGTGATGATCCTACTCTGGCCCCTCAGAGCAGGTCTATGGGTGATGTTGAGGAGCTGGCTGCCAGCTATGAACGCAAACTCATAGAGGTGGGTACTACTGGCTGGCGCAGTCTTACCCTTACCAGTACTTAGGCAGCTGAGATGGCTGCATTTCATTCCAGAATGTAGCTTTCTCCCATCTACCCTCATTCACTCCCTTTCATGGAGCTGATGGAGAGGTCGTGGATTTCTATGCATATGGCAGCAACTAGTCAGAGCTCAAATGTTTATTCTATTCTACTGAGCCGTTTACTTTGCGTTTGTATTCTTATCTTTTGTTATTTCTCGTTGTTGCATTATCGAGAAGGAACCTGCAAGTAATAATTTTGTTGGAAGTTGTATACCATGTGTATCCTGTACATACGACTAATACAACTTAAAACTATCTACCCAGTCATCACAGATCAGTGAAGGGAATTGCTATCACCAATCCAGCCTGGTCAAATCACTGTGATTACTTCAAGAAGGGATTTCTAAAGTATTCAAACAGTCATGGAGTTTGTAGGCAGCTGATGCACAGTTCCAACCCTGTTTTTACACATGACGATGATGCAGTCACTCAGAGACAGAGCCAGGGAGTGGGTGGTTCTGGGAGTTCTTGGCATGCTGGTTAACTAATGACCAACCAACGGTGTGGCACTCTGTGCTGAGAGACAATGACATCAGCAAACCCCGGGAACACCGCCCGCCTCTATTTTAATGAGGTTGCAGTCAATTATTCATAAGTGTTTTATATTTCTTTAATAAGAAATAATTCTGTTTGTGTTTGGGGAAAACTGTCATTTCACTTATTTATGCATTTATCTATGTCTTTTGTATTGTGTTTACTTAATGATGCGTTCATTTGCTTGCCTGTCAGTCTCAATAGGGCTTTCCTAAACATGCTGAGACGGGTACTGCCGTTTTCACTTTAAATCTCAGTTCAACCCTGTGACAACTTTATTTAAATGTACTGGCATACAGTGTACATTTTTCTTTTGTCCTCCACATTATGCTACTATCTGGTTTGCCTGTTTATCTTCTCTCTGAAGTCATGGAAACATGCAGATGTTTAGACTACAGCATCTTGGCTAGTACTGTTGGCTGTTGCTATTGACAATGGGTTTTACTGGTGGCCACAGTGAAATAGTTGGAAAGTATAGGAGATTTGCTTTCATTAGGAATATGTAATAACCACATGTATAACCGCAATTCTTTATAACCAAGTTCAGAGGTGTGATATGAGATAGTTTAATATTGTAAGATACTATTATGGGATGTAGTAGTCTTTTTGTGGAGGAGAGATGGATATGTGTTTGAGGGTGTTTGTTCTATGAGGAGGGGATGGATGTGTGGGTGAGAGGGGGATGGATGTGTGTGGTGAGAGGGGGATGGATGTGTGTGGTGGAGAGGGGGATGGAATGTGTGTGGTGGAGAGGGTGGATGGATGTGGTGTGGTTGGAGAGGGGGGATTGAATGATGTGTGTGGTGGAGAGGGGGATGGATGTGTGTGGTGGACGAGGGGATGAATGTGTGTTGTGGAGAGGGGGATGAATGTGTGTGGTGGAGAGGGGCATGATGTGTGTGGTGGAGAGGGGATGAGTGTGTGGTGGAGAGGGGGATGAATGTGTGTGGTGGAGAGGGGATGAATGTGTGTGGTGGAGAGGGGGGATGGATGTGTGTGGTGGAGAGGGGGATGAATGTGTGGGATGGATGTGTTGTGGTTGAGAGGGGGATGGATGTGTGTGGTGGAGAGGGGGATGGATGTGTGTGGTGAGAGGGGGATGGATGTGTGTGGTGGAGATGGGGATGGATGTGTGTGGTGGAGAGGGGGATGAATGTGTGTGGTGGAGAGGGGATGGATGTGTGTGGTGGACAGGGGGATGGATGTGTGTGGTGGAGAGGGGGATGAATGTGTGTGGTGGAGAGGGGGATGGATGTGTGTGGTGGAGAGGGGGATGAATGTGTGTGGTGGAGAGGGGGATGGAATGTGTGTGGTGGAGAGGGGGATGGATGTGTGTGTGGAGAGGGGGTGGATGTGTGTGGTGGAGAGGGGGATGGATGTGTGTGGTGAGAGGGGGATGGAATGTGTGTGGTGGAGAGGGGGATGGATGTGTGTGTGGTGGAGAGGGGGACTGGATGTGTGTGGTGTGGAGAGGGGATGGATGTGTGTGGTGGAGAGGGGGATGAATGTGTGTGGTTGAGAAGGGGATGGATGTGTGTGGTGGAGAGGGGGATGGATGTGTTGTGGTGGAGAGGGGGATGGAATTGTGTGGTGGAGAGGGGGATGAATGTGTGGTGGTGAGAGGGGATGAATGTGTGTGGTGGAGAGGGAGATGGATGTGTGTGGTGGAGAGGGGGATGAATGTGTGTGGTGGAGAGGGGGATGAATGTGTGTGGTGGAGAGGGGGATGGATGTGTGTTGGTGGAGAGGGGGATGGATGTGTGTGTAGAGAGGGGGTTGAATGTGTGTGGTGGAGATCTCCACAAACAGGAAGTGACATGAGAGGGAGACGGGGTGGTGGGGGGAAAGGAGAGGGGCGGGGTAGAGGACTAAGCTGTCCACTCAGATTGGCACGCATGCAAGCACACACACAGGCACGCGCACCGCACATGCACACCCAAATTGGCAATTTGTTGAGCATTATTTAGTCCATCCATCTCTTCCATTTTAAGATCAATATAGGAATGGCTACAGTGGAACATGTTTCCAGGCTGCTATTATTGTGAGTCTATTGTGAGTCTTTTCTAAATGAACAGAAATAAAGCCTGTTAGTAATTGCTGTGGTGTTTTCTGCTGTTGGATAATTAATGAGAGAACAGATCAAAAGGAAGATCCAGAGATCCCACAGGAGTCCCCGACCCATATCTCACTGTTATACACACACAACACACCACAACACACACACACACACACACACACACACACACACAACACACACACACAACACACACAACACACACACACAACACACACACACACACACACACACACACACACAACACCCTCAAAACAACCCTAATCTCATTGTAGAACAAACACCTA